>NC_142423.1:15691579-15855395 GCF_059516105.1 Syngnathus floridae | reverse complement strand
AAAGCCAGCCTGAGCCTAACACAAACCCTAACCCTAACCCTAACCCTAACCACAGCAAGAGCAAGCCTAACCCTAAGCCTCAGCACAGCAAAAGCCAGCCTGAGCCTAACACAAACCCTAACCCTAACCCTAACCCTAACCACAGCAAGAGCAAGCCTAACCCTAAGCCTCAGCACAGCAAAAGCCAGCCTGAGCCTAACACAAACCCTAACCCTAACCCTAACCCTAACCACAGCAAGAGCAAGCCTAACCCTAAGCCTCAGCACAGCAAAAGCCAGCCTGAGCCTAACACAAACCCTAACCCTAACCCTAACCCTAACCACAGCAAGAGCAAGCCTAACCCTAAGCCTCAGCACAGCAAAAGCCAGCCTGAGCCTAACACAAACCCTAACCCTAACCCTAACCCTAACCACAGCAAGAGCAAGCCTAACCCTAAGCCTCAGCACAGCAAAAGCCAGCCTGAGCCTAACACAAACCCTAACCCTAACCCTAACCCTAACCACAGCAAGAGCAAGCCTAACCCTAAGCCTCAGCACAGCAAAAGCCAGCCTGAGCCTAACACAAACCCTAACCCTAACCCTAACCCTAACCACAGCAAGAGCAAGCCTAACCCTAAGCCTCAGCACAGCAAAAGCCAGCCTGAGCCTAACACAAACCCTAACCCTAACCCTAACCCTAACCACAGCAAGAGCAAGCCTAACCCTAAGCCTCAGCACAGCAAAAGCCAGCCTGAGCCTAACACAAACCCTAACCCTAACCCTAACCCTAACCACAGCAAGAGCAAGCCTAACCCTAAGCCTCAGCACAGCAAAAGCCAGCCTGAGCCTAACACAAACCCTAACCCTAACCCTAACCCTAACCACAGCAAGAGCAAGCCTAACCCTAAGCCTCAGCACAGCAAAAGCCAGCCTGAGCCTAACACAAACCCTAACCCTAACCCTAACCCTAACCACAGCAAGAGCAAGCCTAACCCTAAGCCTCAGCACAGCAAAAGCCAGCCTGAGCCTAACACAAACCCTAACCCTAACCCTAACCCTAACCACAGCAAGAGCAAGCCTAACCCTAAGCCTCAGCACAGCAAAAGCCAGCCTGAGCCTAACACAAACCCTAACCCTAACCCTAACCCTAACCACAGCAAGAGCAAGCCTAACCCTAAGCCTCAGCACAGCAAAAGCCAGCCTGAGCCTAACACAAACCCTAACCCTAACCCTAACCCTAACCACAGCAAGAGCAAGCCTAACCCTAAGCCTCAGCACAGCAAAAGCCAGCCTGAGCCTAACACAAACCCTAACCCTAACCCTAACCCTAACCACAGCAAGAGCAAGCCTAACCCTAAGCCTCAGCACAGCAAAAGCCAGCCTGAGCCTAACACAAACCCTAACCCTAACCCTAACCCTAACCACAGCAAGAGCAAGCCTAACCCTAAGCCTCAGCACAGCAAAAGCCAGCCTGAGCCTAACACAAACCCTAACCCTAACCCTAACCCTAACCACAGCAAGAGCAAGCCTAACCCTAAGCCTCAGCACAGCAAAAGCCAGCCTGAGCCTAACACAAACCCTAACCCTAACCCTAACCCTAACCACAGCAAGAGCAAGCCTAACCCTAAGCCTCAGCACAGCAAAAGCCAGCCTGAGCCTAACACAAACCCTAACCCTAACCCTAACCCTAACCACAGCAAGAGCAAGCCTAACCCTAAGCCTCAGCACAGCAAAAGCCAGCCTGAGCCTAACACAAACCCTAACCCTAACCCTAACCCTAACCACAGCAAGAGCAAGCCTAACCCTAAGCCTCAGCACAGCAAAAGCCAGCCTGAGCCTAACACAAACCCTAACCCTAACCCTAACCCTAACCACAGCAAGAGCAAGCCTAACCCTAAGCCTCAGCACAGCAAAAGCCAGCCTGAGCCTAACACAAACCCTAACCCTAACCCTAACCCTAACCACAGCAAGAGCAAGCCTAACCCTAAGCCTCAGCACAGCAAAAGCCAGCCTGAGCCTAACACAAACCCTAACCCTAACCCTAACCCTAACCACAGCAAGAGCAAGCCTAACCCTAAGCCTCAGCACAGCAAAAGCCAGCCTGAGCCTAACACAAACCCTAACCCTAACCCTAACCCTAACCACAGCAAGAGCAAGCCTAACCCTAAGCCTCAGCACAGCAAAAGCCAGCCTGAGCCTAACACAAACCCTAACCCTAACCCTAACCCTAACCACAGCAAGAGCAAGCCTAACCCTAAGCCTCAGCACAGCAAAAGCCAGCCTGAGCCTAACACAAACCCTAACCCTAACCCTAACCCTAACCACAGCAAGAGCAAGCCTAACCCTAAGCCTCAGCACAGCAAAAGCCAGCCTGAGCCTAACACAAACCCTAACCCTAACCCTAACCCTAACCACAGCAAGAGCAAGCCTAACCCTAAGCCTCAGCACAGCAAAAGCCAGCCTGAGCCTAACACAAACCCTAACCCTAACCCTAACCCTAACCACAGCAAGAGCAAGCCTAACCCTAAGCCTCAGCACAGCAAAAGCCAGCCTGAGCCTAACACAAACCCTAACCCTAACCCTAACCCTAACCACAGCAAGAGCAAGCCTAACCCTAAGCCTCAGCACAGCAAAAGCCAGCCTGAGCCTAACACAAACCCTAACCCTAACCCTAACCCTAACCACAGCAAGAGCAAGCCTAACCCTAAGCCTCAGCACAGCAAAAGCCAGCCTGAGCCTAACACAAACCCTAACCCTAACCCTAACCCTAACCACAGCAAGAGCAAGCCTAACCCTAAGCCTCAGCACAGCAAAAGCCAGCCTGAGCCTAACACAAACCCTAACCCTAACCCTAACCCTAACCACAGCAAGAGCAAGCCTAACCCTAAGCCTCAGCACAGCAAAAGCCAGCCTGAGCCTAACACAAACCCTAACCCTAACCCTAACCCTAACCACAGCAAGAGCAAGCCTAACCCTAAGCCTCAGCACAGCAAAAGCCAGCCTGAGCCTAACACAAACCCTAACCCTAACCCTAACCCTAACCACAGCAAGAGCAAGCCTAACCCTAAGCCTCAGCACAGCAAAAGCCAGCCTGAGCCTAACACAAACCCTAACCCTAACCCTAACCCTAACCACAGCAAGAGCAAGCCTAACCCTAAGCCTCAGCACAGCAAAAGCCAGCCTGAGCCTAACACAAACCCTAACCCTAACCCTAACCCTAACCACAGCAAGAGCAAGCCTAACCCTAAGCCTCAGCACAGCAAAAGCCAGCCTGAGCCTAACACAAACCCTAACCCTAACCCTAACCCTAACCACAGCAAGAGCAAGCCTAACCCTAAGCCTCAGCACAGCAAAAGCCAGCCTGAGCCTAACACAAACCCTAACCCTAACCCTAACCCTAACCACAGCAAGAGCAAGCCTAACCCTAAGCCTCAGCACAGCAAAAGCCAGCCTGAGCCTAACACAAACCCTAACCCTAACCCTAACCCTAACCACAGCAAGAGCAAGCCTAACCCTAAGCCTCAGCACAGCAAAAGCCAGCCTGAGCCTAACACAAACCCTAACCCTAACCCTAACCCTAACCACAGCAAGAGCAAGCCTAACCCTAAGCCTCAGCACAGCAAAAGCCAGCCTGAGCCTAACACAAACCCTAACCCTAACCCTAACCCTAACCACAGCAAGAGCAAGCCTAACCCTAAGCCTCAGCACAGCAAAAGCCAGCCTGAGCCTAACACAAACCCTAACCCTAACCCTAACCCTAACCACAGCAAGAGCAAGCCTAACCCTAAGCCTCAGCACAGCAAAAGCCAGCCTGAGCCTAACACAAACCCTAACCCTAACCCTAACCCTAACCACAGCAAGAGCAAGCCTAACCCTAAGCCTCAGCACAGCAAAAGCCAGCCTGAGCCTAACACAAACCCTAACCCTAACCCTAACCCTAACCACAGCAAGAGCAAGCCTAACCCTAAGCCTCAGCACAGCAAAAGCCAGCCTGAGCCTAACACAAACCCTAACCCTAACCCTAACCCTAACCACAGCAAGAGCAAGCCTAACCCTAAGCCTCAGCACAGCAAAAGCCAGCCTGAGCCTAACACAAACCCTAACCCTAACCCTAACCCTAACCACAGCAAGAGCAAGCCTAACCCTAAGCCTCAGCACAGCAAAAGCCAGCCTGAGCCTAACACAAACCCTAACCCTAACCCTAACCCTAACCACAGCAAGAGCAAGCCTAACCCTAAGCCTCAGCACAGCAAAAGCCAGCCTGAGCCTAACACAAACCCTAACCCTAACCCTAACCCTAACCACAGCAAGAGCAAGCCTAACCCTAAGCCTCAGCACAGCAAAAGCCAGCCTGAGCCTAACACAAACCCTAACCCTAACCCTAACCCTAACCACAGCAAGAGCAAGCCTAACCCTAAGCCTCAGCACAGCAAAAGCCAGCCTGAGCCTAACACAAACCCTAACCCTAACCCTAACCCTAACCACAGCAAGAGCAAGCCTAACCCTAAGCCTCAGCACAGCAAAAGCCAGCCTGAGCCTAACACAAACCCTAACCCTAACCCTAACCCTAACCACAGCAAGAGCAAGCCTAACCCTAAGCCTCAGCACAGCAAAAGCCAGCCTGAGCCTAACACAAACCCTAACCCTAACCCTAACCCTAACCACAGCAAGAGCAAGCCTAACCCTAAGCCTCAGCACAGCAAAAGCCAGCCTGAGCCTAACACAAACCCTAACCCTAACCCTAACCCTAACCACAGCAAGAGCAAGCCTAACCCTAAGCCTCAGCACAGCAAAAGCCAGCCTGAGCCTAACACAAACCCTAACCCTAACCCTAACCCTAACCACAGCAAGAGCAAGCCTAACCCTAAGCCTCAGCACAGCAAAAGCCAGCCTGAGCCTAACACAAACCCTAACCCTAACCCTAACCCTAACCACAGCAAGAGCAAGCCTAACCCTAAGCCTCAGCACAGCAAAAGCCAGCCTGAGCCTAACACAAACCCTAACCCTAACCCTAACCCTAACCACAGCAAGAGCAAGCCTAACCCTAAGCCTCAGCACAGCAAAAGCCAGCCTGAGCCTAACACAAACCCTAACCCTAACCCTAACCCTAACCACAGCAAGAGCAAGCCTAACCCTAAGCCTCAGCACAGCAAAAGCCAGCCTGAGCCTAACACAAACCCTAACCCTAACCCTAACCCTAACCACAGCAAGAGCAAGCCTAACCCTAAGCCTCAGCACAGCAAAAGCCAGCCTGAGCCTAACACAAACCCTAACCCTAACCCTAACCCTAACCACAGCAAGAGCAAGCCTAACCCTAAGCCTCAGCACAGCAAAAGCCAGCCTGAGCCTAACACAAACCCTAACCCTAACCCTAACCCTAACCACAGCAAGAGCAAGCCTAACCCTAAGCCTCAGCACAGCAAAAGCCAGCCTGAGCCTAACACAAACCCTAACCCTAACCCTAACCCTAACCACAGCAAGAGCAAGCCTAACCCTAAGCCTCAGCACAGCAAAAGCCAGCCTGAGCCTAACACAAACCCTAACCCTAACCCTAACCCTAACCACAGCAAGAGCAAGCCTAACCCTAAGCCTCAGCACAGCAAAAGCCAGCCTGAGCCTAACACAAACCCTAACCCTAACCCTAACCCTAACCACAGCAAGAGCAAGCCTAACCCTAAGCCTCAGCACAGCAAAAGCCAGCCTGAGCCTAACACAAACCCTAACCCTAACCCTAACCCTAACCACAGCAAGAGCAAGCCTAACCCTAAGCCTCAGCACAGCAAAAGCCAGCCTGAGCCTAACACAAACCCTAACCCTAACCCTAACCCTAACCACAGCAAGAGCAAGCCTAACCCTAAGCCTCAGCACAGCAAAAGCCAGCCTGAGCCTAACACAAACCCTAACCCTAACCCTAACCCTAACCACAGCAAGAGCAAGCCTAACCCTAAGCCTCAGCACAGCAAAAGCCAGCCTGAGCCTAACACAAACCCTAACCCTAACCCTAACCCTAACCACAGCAAGAGCAAGCCTAACCCTAAGCCTCAGCACAGCAAAAGCCAGCCTGAGCCTAACACAAACCCTAACCCTAACCCTAACCCTAACCACAGCAAGAGCAAGCCTAACCCTAAGCCTCAGCACAGCAAAAGCCAGCCTGAGCCTAACACAAACCCTAACCCTAACCCTAACCCTAACCACAGCAAGAGCAAGCCTAACCCTAAGCCTCAGCACAGCAAAAGCCAGCCTGAGCCTAACACAAACCCTAACCCTAACCCTAACCCTAACCACAGCAAGAGCAAGCCTAACCCTAAGCCTCAGCACAGCAAAAGCCAGCCTGAGCCTAACACAAACCCTAACCCTAACCCTAACCCTAACCACAGCAAGAGCAAGCCTAACCCTAAGCCTCAGCACAGCAAAAGCCAGCCTGAGCCTAACACAAACCCTAACCCTAACCCTAACCCTAACCACAGCAAGAGCAAGCCTAACCCTAAGCCTCAGCACAGCAAAAGCCAGCCTGAGCCTAACACAAACCCTAACCCTAACCCTAACCCTAACCACAGCAAGAGCAAGCCTAACCCTAAGCCTCAGCACAGCAAAAGCCAGCCTGAGCCTAACACAAACCCTAACCCTAACCCTAACCCTAACCACAGCAAGAGCAAGCCTAACCCTAAGCCTCAGCACAGCAAAAGCCAGCCTGAGCCTAACACAAACCCTAACCCTAACCCTAACCCTAACCACAGCAAGAGCAAGCCTAACCCTAAGCCTCAGCACAGCAAAAGCCAGCCTGAGCCTAACACAAACCCTAACCCTAACCCTAACCCTAACCACAGCAAGAGCAAGCCTAACCCTAAGCCTCAGCACAGCAAAAGCCAGCCTGAGCCTAACACAAACCCTAACCCTAACCCTAACCCTAACCACAGCAAGAGCAAGCCTAACCCTAAGCCTCAGCACAGCAAAAGCCAGCCTGAGCCTAACACAAACCCTAACCCTAACCCTAACCCTAACCACAGCAAGAGCAAGCCTAACCCTAAGCCTCAGCACAGCAAAAGCCAGCCTGAGCCTAACACAAACCCTAACCCTAACCCTAACCCTAACCACAGCAAGAGCAAGCCTAACCCTAAGCCTCAGCACAGCAAAAGCCAGCCTGAGCCTAACACAAACCCTAACCCTAACCCTAACCCTAACCACAGCAAGAGCAAGCCTAACCCTAAGCCTCAGCACAGCAAAAGCCAGCCTGAGCCTAACACAAACCCTAACCCTAACCCTAACCCTAACCACAGCAAGAGCAAGCCTAACCCTAAGCCTCAGCACAGCAAAAGCCAGCCTGAGCCTAACACAAACCCTAACCCTAACCCTAACCCTAACCACAGCAAGAGCAAGCCTAACCCTAAGCCTCAGCACAGCAAAAGCCAGCCTGAGCCTAACACAAACCCTAACCCTAACCCTAACCCTAACCACAGCAAGAGCAAGCCTAACCCTAAGCCTCAGCACAGCAAAAGCCAGCCTGAGCCTAACACAAACCCTAACCCTAACCCTAACCCTAACCACAGCAAGAGCAAGCCTAACCCTAAGCCTCAGCACAGCAAAAGCCAGCCTGAGCCTAACACAAACCCTAACCCTAACCCTAACCCTAACCACAGCAAGAGCAAGCCTAACCCTAAGCCTCAGCACAGCAAAAGCCAGCCTGAGCCTAACACAAACCCTAACCCTAACCCTAACCCTAACCACAGCAAGAGCAAGCCTAACCCTAAGCCTCAGCACAGCAAAAGCCAGCCTGAGCCTAACACAAACCCTAACCCTAACCCTAACCCTAACCACAGCAAGAGCAAGCCTAACCCTAAGCCTCAGCACAGCAAAAGCCAGCCTGAGCCTAACACAAACCCTAACCCTAACCCTAACCCTAACCACAGCAAGAGCAAGCCTAACCCTAAGCCTCAGCACAGCAAAAGCCAGCCTGAGCCTAACACAAACCCTAACCCTAACCCTAACCCTAACCACAGCAAGAGCAAGCCTAACCCTAAGCCTCAGCACAGCAAAAGCCAGCCTGAGCCTAACACAAACCCTAACCCTAACCCTAACCCTAACCACAGCAAGAGCAAGCCTAACCCTAAGCCTCAGCACAGCAAAAGCCAGCCTGAGCCTAACACAAACCCTAACCCTAACCCTAACCCTAACCACAGCAAGAGCAAGCCTAACCCTAAGCCTCAGCACAGCAAAAGCCAGCCTGAGCCTAACACAAACCCTAACCCTAACCCTAACCCTAACCACAGCAAGAGCAAGCCTAACCCTAAGCCTCAGCACAGCAAAAGCCAGCCTGAGCCTAACACAAACCCTAACCCTAACCCTAACCCTAACCACAGCAAGAGCAAGCCTAACCCTAAGCCTCAGCACAGCAAAAGCCAGCCTGAGCCTAACACAAACCCTAACCCTAACCCTAACCCTAACCACAGCAAGAGCAAGCCTAACCCTAAGCCTCAGCACAGCAAAAGCCAGCCTGAGCCTAACACAAACCCTAACCCTAACCCTAACCCTAACCACAGCAAGAGCAAGCCTAACCCTAAGCCTCAGCACAGCAAAAGCCAGCCTGAGCCTAACACAAACCCTAACCCTAACCCTAACCCTAACCACAGCAAGAGCAAGCCTAACCCTAAGCCTCAGCACAGCAAAAGCCAGCCTGAGCCTAACACAAACCCTAACCCTAACCCTAACCCTAACCACAGCAAGAGCAAGCCTAACCCTAAGCCTCAGCACAGCAAAAGCCAGCCTGAGCCTAACACAAACCCTAACCCTAACCCTAACCCTAACCACAGCAAGAGCAAGCCTAACCCTAAGCCTCAGCACAGCAAAAGCCAGCCTGAGCCTAACACAAACCCTAACCCTAACCCTAACCCTAACCACAGCAAGAGCAAGCCTAACCCTAAGCCTCAGCACAGCAAAAGCCAGCCTGAGCCTAACACAAACCCTAACCCTAACCCTAACCCTAACCACAGCAAGAGCAAGCCTAACCCTAAGCCTCAGCACAGCAAAAGCCAGCCTGAGCCTAACACAAACCCTAACCCTAACCCTAACCCTAACCACAGCAAGAGCAAGCCTAACCCTAAGCCTCAGCACAGCAAAAGCCAGCCTGAGCCTAACACAAACCCTAACCCTAACCCTAACCCTAACCACAGCAAGAGCAAGCCTAACCCTAAGCCTCAGCACAGCAAAAGCCAGCCTGAGCCTAACACAAACCCTAACCCTAACCCTAACCCTAACCACAGCAAGAGCAAGCCTAACCCTAAGCCTCAGCACAGCAAAAGCCAGCCTGAGCCTAACACAAACCCTAACCCTAACCCTAACCCTAACCACAGCAAGAGCAAGCCTAACCCTAAGCCTCAGCACAGCAAAAGCCAGCCTGAGCCTAACACAAACCCTAACCCTAACCCTAACCCTAACCACAGCAAGAGCAAGCCTAACCCTAAGCCTCAGCACAGCAAAAGCCAGCCTGAGCCTAACACAAACCCTAACCCTAACCCTAACCCTAACCACAGCAAGAGCAAGCCTAACCCTAAGCCTCAGCACAGCAAAAGCCAGCCTGAGCCTAACACAAACCCTAACCCTAACCCTAACCCTAACCACAGCAAGAGCAAGCCTAACCCTAAGCCTCAGCACAGCAAAAGCCAGCCTGAGCCTAACACAAACCCTAACCCTAACCCTAACCCTAACCACAGCAAGAGCAAGCCTAACCCTAAGCCTCAGCACAGCAAAAGCCAGCCTGAGCCTAACACAAACCCTAACCCTAACCCTAACCCTAACCACAGCAAGAGCAAGCCTAACCCTAAGCCTCAGCACAGCAAAAGCCAGCCTGAGCCTAACACAAACCCTAACCCTAACCCTAACCCTAACCACAGCAAGAGCAAGCCTAACCCTAAGCCTCAGCACAGCAAAAGCCAGCCTGAGCCTAACACAAACCCTAACCCTAACCCTAACCCTAACCACAGCAAGAGCAAGCCTAACCCTAAGCCTCAGCACAGCAAAAGCCAGCCTGAGCCTAACACAAACCCTAACCCTAACCCTAACCCTAACCACAGCAAGAGCAAGCCTAACCCTAAGCCTCAGCACAGCAAAAGCCAGCCTGAGCCTAACACAAACCCTAACCCTAACCCTAACCCTAACCACAGCAAGAGCAAGCCTAACCCTAAGCCTCAGCACAGCAAAAGCCAGCCTGAGCCTAACACAAACCCTAACCCTAACCCTAACCCTAACCACAGCAAGAGCAAGCCTAACCCTAAGCCTCAGCACAGCAAAAGCCAGCCTGAGCCTAACACAAACCCTAACCCTAACCCTAACCCTAACCACAGCAAGAGCAAGCCTAACCCTAAGCCTCAGCACAGCAAAAGCCAGCCTGAGCCTAACACAAACCCTAACCCTAACCCTAACCCTAACCACAGCAAGAGCAAGCCTAACCCTAAGCCTCAGCACAGCAAAAGCCAGCCTGAGCCTAACACAAACCCTAACCCTAACCCTAACCCTAACCACAGCAAGAGCAAGCCTAACCCTAAGCCTCAGCACAGCAACCCTAACAAGAAACCTAACAAGAAACCTAACAAGAAACCTAACAAGCTACCTAACCCTAACAACAAACCCTAACAACAAACCCTAACAACAAACCCTAACAACAACCTTAAGCACAGCAAGAGCAAGCCTAAACCTAAGCACAGCAAGCCTAACCCTAAGCACAGCAAGAGCAACAAGAACCCTAACCAGCACATAAAACCTTAAGCACAAAGCACATAAAACCTTAAGCACAAAGCACATAAAACCTTAAGCACAAAGCACATAAAACCTTAAGCACAGAGCAAATGAAACCTTAACAAAGCACATAAAACCTTAAGCACAAAGCACATAAAACCTTAAGCACAAAGCACATAAAACCTTAAGCACAAAGCACATAAAGACCTAATCACATTAAACCCTAAGCACTAAGCACATTAAACCCTAAGCACTAAGCACATTAAACCCTAAGCACTAAGCACATTAAACCCTAAGCACATTAAACCAATAGCACATAGCACATTAAACCAATAGCACATAAAACCAATAGCACATACCACATTTAACCATTAGCACATAGCACATTAAACCATTAGCACATAGCACATTAAACCATTAGCACATAGCACATTAAACCATTAGCGCATAAAACCAATAGCACATAGCACATTAAACCAATAGCACATAGCACATTAAACCAATAGCACATTAAACCAATAGCACATAGCACATTAATCCATTAAACCATTAGCACATAAAACCAATAGCACATTACACCAATAGCACATTAGACCAATAGCACATTAGACCAATAGCACATTAGACCAATAGCACATTAGACCAATAGCACATTAGACCAATAGCACATTAGACCAATAGCACATTAGACCAATAGCACATTACACCAATAGCACATTAGCACATTGCACATTAATCCATTAGACCATTAGCACATTAGACCATTAGCACATTAGACCATTAGCACATTAGACCATTAGCACATTAGACCATTAGCACATTAGACCATTAGCACATTAGACCATTAGCACATTAGACCATTAGCACATTAAACCATTAGCACATTAAACCATTAGCACATTAGACCATTAGCACATTAGACCATTAGCACATTAGACCATTAGCACATTAGACCATTAGCACATTAGACCATTAGCACATTAGACCATTAGCACATTAGACCATTAGCACATTAGACCATTAGCACATTAGCCCATTAAACCATTAACACATAGCACATTAAACCATTAGCACATAGTACATTAGACCATAGCACATTATACCATGAGCACATAGCACATTAGGCCATGAGCACATAGCACATTAGACCATAGCACATTAGACCATGAGCACATAGCACATTAGGCCATGAGCACATAGCACATCAAACCATGAGCACATAGCACATTAGGCCATGAGCACATAGCACATTAAACCATGAGCACATAGCACATTAGGCCATGAGCACATAGCACATTAAACCATGAGCACATAGCACATAGACCATTAGCACCTAGAACAATTAGACCTTAAGCACCTAGCACAATTAGACCTTAGCACCCAACCACATTAGACCTCAGCACCAAACCACATTAGACCTTAGCACCAAACCACATTAGACCTTAACACCAAACCACATTAGACCTTAACACCAAACCACATTAGACCTTAACACCAAACCACATCAGACCTTAGCACCAATCCACATTAGACCTTAGCACCAAACCACATTAGACCTAAGCACCAAACCACATTAGACTTTAGCACCAAACCACATTAGACCTTAGCACCTAACCACATTAGCCACTAGCACCTAGCTTCTAGCACCTAACCTCTAGCCTCTAGCACCTAGACCTTAGCACCTAGACCTTAGCCTCTAGCACCTAGCCTCTAGCACCTAGCCTCTAGCACCTAGCCTAACGAACCAAAAATATGACATCATAAAAAACAGAGTATGACATCACAAATGCAAAACATCATCCCACAAAAGACATCACATCACCCCACATGCTCTTATAAAATAACTTGGCCAATGCGTTTGTCTATTTGATTTGCTGCAAATCCAAATTATACCTAAGGATGGTGACAAATCTTATTATACTTAATAGGACATATTAAAGACTCTTTTGAATAAGTTCATTAACTTAATTGTTAATTAAATCATTTTCATTATGATTTTGTATAAATACTAGGTATAAACAGAAAATATACTACACAAAATTTAATTATGATTTTGTATCAATACTAGGTATAAACAGAAAATATAATACACAAAATGGGCAGTTTACTTGTTTGAAAAAGAGTGGGAAGTAAGACTTATTTCATTTATTTAAACGGAAGAAGTAAAACTTATTTATTTAATGGGAAAAATGGATTTGGTGGAATTCAAAATTTCAAAACTGAATGAATGAAGTCATTTCAATTATGATTTTGGATAAATATTAAGTATGAACACAAACACGACTGCAAAAAATGGCCAGTTCACTTGTTTAAAAAGGACTAGGAAGGAAAGACTTATTTCATTTATTTAAACGGAAGAAGTAAAACTTATTTATTTAATGGGAAAAATGGATTTGGTGGAATTCAAAATTTCAAAACTGAATGAATGAAGTCATTTCAATTATGATTTTGGATAAATATTAAGTATGAACACAAACACGACTGCAAAAAATGGCCAGTTTACTTGTTTAAAAAGGACTAGGAAGAAAACGCTTATTTCATTTATTTAAACGGAAGAAGTAAAACTTATTTATTTAATGGGAAAAATGGATTTGGTGGAATTCAAAATTTCAAAAATGAATGAATGAAGTCATTTCAATCATGATTTTGGATAAATATTAAGTAAGAACACAAACACAACTGCAAAAAATGGCCAGTTTACTTGTTTAAAAAGGACTAGGAAGAAAAGACTTATTTCATTTATTTAAATGGGAAGAAGTAAAACTTATTTATTTAATGGGAAAAATGGATGAGGTGGAATTCAAAATTTCAAAAATGAATGAATGAAGTCATTTCAATTATGATTTTGGATAAATATTAAGTATGAACACAAACACGACTGCAAAAAATGGCCAGTTTACTTGTTTAAAAAGGACTAGGAAGAAAATACTTATTTCATTTATTTAAATGAGAAGAAGACTTATTTAGTTTGTTTAATATATGTTTGTTCCGAGGCAAAATTGGATTTGCTGCAATTGCAAATTTCGACAAATTACGGTCCCAAATATTGACTTGAGACCTGATGGGACGTATTAATAGCTAATTTGATAGAAGTTGGTCATATGAGCAAGTGGAGTAACATGAGATCTATTCTCAATTACACAGCACACACAACTTTGGATCTTCTGAATGAATGAATGAATGAATGAATGAATGAGTGGGTGAGTGAATGAATCTTATTTGTTCATTTAAATTATGACTGTATAAATACTAGGTATAAACACAAAATGGCCAGTTTACTTGTTTGAAATGGTGTGGAAAGAAGTAATCTATCCAATTTAAGACAAATGTAGTTACCTCTAACAATGTGTTACTTTATCTATTGTTGTCTGTGACTTCCCATGAATAAAAAGGAAGGAAGGACTCACCGGAGACGTCTTCGCCAACATCAAACCGTTGGACTTTTATCCTTCTTACAGTGGAAAACATACAGCCAACCAACACCATGGAACCTAAAGGAATGGAAGAAAACTTTAACATTTGGCTTCAAGCAACATTCGCAGATGCAACACAATGTGACGTGCGGGCTTAGGGCTCGTTCAGGTTAAAGGTTGAGGGAGGGGCCCTCGTTTTAAACTACTTTTTTCAAAAGGAGTGGGAACAAGCAAGACTTATTTAATTTATTTAATGGCAATATGTAAGACTATTTTTCTTCCCTGGCAAAATTGGATTTGCTGCAATTTCCAATTTCAACAAAGTACAGTGCCAAATCTTGACTTGAGACCTGATAGGACGTATTAAACGCTTAGTTACATTGACAGGAGTTGGTAATAAGAGCGAGTGGACTAGCGGTGGTTGAATGGATGAATGAATGTTGAAAGTAATTTAAATTATGACTTTGTTTAAATACTAGGTATTAACAGAACATCTACTGCGCAAAATGGGCAGAGTTTACTTGTTTGAGAAGGGGTGGCTTATTTAAGACTACGACTTATTTAATCTGTTTGTTCCCAGGCAAAATTGGATGTGATGCAATTCCAAATTTCACCACATGATGGTGCCAAATTTTGACTTGAGCCCTGATAGGAGATATTAAACACTGGATTACTACTTTGGATCTTTTCTTATATTACTTTGCAACAACATACTCGGTAAGAGATTAGGCAGTATAATCACATATGTTAACTAGAGAGTGCCCACACTCAATTTACTTATGGTTATGTGTTACATTAATTACTGTTAGGCATCATTTGAGCAGTCTGACCAAATCTTTGAATAGAAGAATTTGTGATTTAAGAAATTACTTCTGTTCAGGGTAATCAGATTTGTATATAATTCTAATGGTCGTCTTTTGAAAACTATTCTGAATTACAACTTTGGATCTTTTCTCATATTACTTTGCAACAATATACTCGGTGACAGATTAGGCAGTATAATCGCATATGTTAACTTGAGTGCCCACACTCAATTTACTTATGGTTAAGTGTTAAATCAACTACTGTTAAACATGAAATAGGAGGTGTTTAACATAAATGGGGGAAGAAATGGGTACTCACCATTGTGGCTCCTGGTCAATGATGCGAGCCTCCAACTGATTTGTATATTCATTCTTCTGACGGTGGGAAACGTACAGCCAACCAACACCGAGGAACCTAAAGGAATGAAAGAAAACTTTAACATTTGGCCTCAACCAACATTCGCATATACAACACAATGTGACGTGCGGGCTTAGGGCTCGTTAGGGTTAAAGGTTGAGGGAAGGGCCCTTGTTTTAAACTACTTTTTCGAAAAGGAGTGCGAACAAGCAAGACTTATTTAATTTATTTAATGGCTTAATTTATTTGTTTCATCTATTTTGGTTCCCAGGCAAAATAGGATTTGCTGCAATTGCAAATTTCAACAAAGTACGGTGCCAAATCTTGACTTGAGACCTGATAGGACGTATTAAACTCATTTAATGGGAAGAAGTAAAACTTATTTAGTTTATTTAATCTATTTTTGTTCCCTGACAAAATTGGGAAGGATTGGCAAGAAGTAAGACTTATTTAATCTGTTTATTCCCAGGCAAAATTGGATGTGCTGCAATTCCAAATTACACCACATGATGGTGCCAAATTTTGACTTGAGACCTGATAGGACATATTAAACACTTAGTTGAAGTGATAAAAAATGATAATAATACCGAGGGGGGCAACATGAATGTTCTGAATTAGACATAGTTTGAATATGCTTTTGAATATTTTTTAGGTAAACACTTTTGCTTCACTTTGAGGAGTGTGATAATCTAACCAAATCTTTGAATTGAAGACTTTGTGATTTAACAAATAGTTTGTTTTTAAGTTTAGGGTAATCACATTTGTATATAATTCTAATGGCCTTCTTTTGAAAACTATTCAGAATTACAACTTTGGATCTTTTCTTATATTACTTTGCAACAATATACTCGGTGAGAGATTAGGCAGTATAATCGCATATGTTAACTTGAGCGTGCCCACACTCAATTTACTTATGGTTATGTGTTAAATCAATTACTGTTAAACATAAAATAGGAGGTGTTTAACATAAATGGAGGAAGAAATGGGTACTCACCATTGTAGCGACTGGTCAATGATGCGAGCCTCCAACTGATTTGTATTTTCATTCTTCTGACGGTGGAAAACGTACAGCCGACCAACACCGTGAAACCTAATGGAATGAAAGAAAACTTTAACATTTGGCTTCAAGCAACATTCGCAGATGCAACACAATGTGACGTGCGGGCTTAGGGCTCGTTCGGGTTAAAGGTTGAGGGAGGGGCCCTCGTTTTAAACTACTTTTTTCAAAAGGAGTGGGAACAAGCAAGATTCATTTAATTTATTTAATGGCAACATGTAAGACTATTTTTCTTCCCTGGCAAAATTGGATTTGCTGCAATTGCCAATTTCAACAAAGTACAGTGCCAAATCTTGACTTGAGACCTGATAGGACGTATTAAACGCTTAGTTACATTGACAGGAGTTGGTAATAAGAGCGAGTGGACTAGCGGTGGTTGAATGGATGAATGAATGTTGAAAGTAATTTAAATTATGACTTTGTTTAAATACTAGGTATTAACAGAACATCTACTGCGCAAAATGGGCAGAGTTTACTTGTTTGAGAAGGGGTGGCTTATTTAAGACTACGACTTATTTAATCTGTTTGTTCCCAGGCAAAATTGGATGTGATGCAATTCCAAATTTCACCACATGATGGTGCCAAATTTTGACTTGAGCCCTGATAGGACATATTAAACACTAGATTACTACTTTGGATCTTTTCTTATATTACTTTGCAACAACATACTCGGTAAGAGATTAGGCAATATAATCACTTGTTAATTTAAGAGTGCCCACACTCAATTTACTTATGGTTATGTGTTACATTAATTACTGTTAGGCATCATTTGAGCAGTCTGACCAAATCTTTGAATAGAAGAATTTGTGATTTAAGAAATTACTTCTGTTCAGGGTAATCACATTTGTATATAATTCTAATGGTCGTCTTTTGAAAACTATTCTGAATTACAATTTTGGATTATTTCTTATATTACTTTGCAACAATATACTCAGTGACAGATTAGGCAGTATAATCACACATATTAAATTGACAGTGCCCACACACAATTTACTTACAGTTATGTGTTAAATCAATTACTGTTAGACATGAAATAGGAGGTGTTTAACATAAATGGAGGAAGGAAGGGCTACTCACCATTGTAGCGCCTGGTCAATGATGCGAGCCTCCACCTGATGTGTATATTCATTCTTCTTACAGTGGAAAACATACAGCCAACAAACACCATGTAACCTAAAGGAATGAAATTAAACATTAACATTTACCCTCAAGACATTCAAAGATATAAGGCAACGCGACTACGTCGTGTTTGTATCCGCTGTCGCGCTAACGGCCATTTCGCGCCCACGGATTTGAATCTTGGCGGGAAATTTCCCCTATTGACTTCATTTCGACGGCACATTACTGCGACGTAATACCCGCTTATCTAAAACGGCAAAGTTAAAAGTAGAGTTAAATAAAGTTTTATTTTTAATCAACGCAATAATTTACAACCGTTGACCAGGGAGAATCGTCGAAATTCGGCGTCTATGGCTGGCAGCAGACGCCGAATTCGACGACGGCCCCCCCACTCACTCGCTTTTTCGAGACTACAATAGTACTTATTTTTAAAAACAATGAGTTTTATTTACCGTGTAGCCCTAGACGGTCCAGTTGCAAGCAGAAAATAAAGATATTTCTGTTGATAATCGCCGTCTTTGTTTCCGCGACTCAGCTAAATATTGCTATTGCACAGTGAACGCTACCTACATCGACAACTTTAGTCAAACTACGAAAAAGTAAGTCTCTTTAAACACAATGAGTTGTATTTACCGTATACGCTCTAGACGGTCCAGTTGCGAGCAGAAAATAAAGATATTCCTGTTGCAATTCGTCGTGTTTGTATCCGCTATCTCGCTCGCGTCCGTTCGCAGCCATCCGCGGCCACGGATTTGAATTTTGGCGGAAGCCACGCCTACTGACGTCATTTCCGCGTAATACCCGCTTATCTAAAACGGCAAAGTTAAAAGTAGAGTTAAATAACATTTTTCTTTTTAAATCAACGCAATCATTTATAACCGTTGACCAGGAAGAATCGTCGAAATTCGGCGTTTGTGGCTGGCAGCAGACGCCGAGCTCGACGCCCGCCACACTCACTCGCTTTTCGGGGCTACAAAAGTACTTCTTTTTAAAAACAATGAGTTGTATTTACCGTGTACGCTCTAGACGGTCCAGTTGCGAGCAGAAAATAAAGATATTTCTGTTGCTAATAGTCGTATTTGTATCCGCTATCTGGCTCGCGTCCGTTCGCAGCCATCCGCGGCCACGGATTTGAATTTTGGCGGAAGCCACGCCTACTGACGTCATTTCCGCGTAATACCCGCTTATCTAAAACGGCAAAGTTAAAAGTAGAGTTAAATAACCTTTTTCTTTTTAAATCAACGCAATCATTTATAACCGTTGACCAGGAAGAATCGTCGAAATTCGGCGTTTGTGGCTGGCAGCAGACGCCGAGCTCGACGCCCGCCACACTCACTCGCTTTTCGGGGCTACAAAAGTACTTCTTTTTAAAAACAATGAGTTGTATTTACCGTGTACGCTCTAGACGGTCCAGTTGCGAGCAGAAAATAAAGATATTTCTGTTGCTAATCGTCGTGTTTGTATCCGCTATCTCGCTCGCGTCCATTCGCAGCCATCCGCGGCCACGGATTTGAATTTTGGCGGAAGCCACGCCTACTGACGTCATTTCCGCGTAATACCCGCTTATCTAAAACGGCAAAGTTAAAAGTAGAGTTAAATAAACTTTTTCTTTTTAAATCAACGCAATCATTTATAACCGTTGACCAGGAAGAATCGTCGAAATTCGGCGTTTGTGGCTGGCAGCAGACGCCGAGTTCGACGACGCCACACTCACTCGCTTTTCAGGGCTACAAAAGTACTTCTTTTTAAAAACAATGAGTTGTATTTACCGTGTGCGCTCTCGACGGTCCAGTTGCAAGCAGAAAATAAAAATATTTCTCTTGTTAGTCGTCGTGTTACTATCCGCTGTGTCTCGTTCGCTGCCAATGCCGGCTTCCTACTTGTTGAGAGCCACGCCCACGGATTTGAATTTTAGCGGAAGTTTCGTCCATCGGCGTCACATCCGCGTCACGTGACTGCGACGTAGCAGACGTCATATGTTGACCGCCGTTTTATTTAGTAGACTTAAAATGGTAATGTGTTGACATAATGGCGCACTGGTTAACATGTCCACCTCTTAAGCATGATGTTATGGGTTCGAGGCCCGTCTCAGCACATTTTCTTTTCTCCCTTGTCTATATGTATATACCTTAATATTCGAACAGCGTATCCACTTCCTACTGTTGCGAGCCACAGATTTGAATTTTGGCGGAAATTTTATTTTGTAAATTTGTAGCATGTTACATCGACAAAATGACGCACTAGATAGCGCGTCCGCCTCTTCTTATTCATGAAGTGGATTCGAAACTCATGTCAGCATGTTTTTATTTTTTTCCCTTGTCTGTATGTATATACCTTAATACTATTTTTATTGTTATCTTCTTAAGGATATCTTATCTCAGGTTTTATTCAGACCAGAAAAGTATTTTAGTCCACTTGTTTGGTCCGGACCAAAAGTGCTGTTTTATTTAGTAAACTAGACCACACCACACACCTTCTTTGAGCTCGTTTTATTTATTGAATATGCTCATCATTATGACTCTATGACCGTAAAATGCCAATCACTTTAAAAATAATTGAGTGAAAAGCGTGTATGAGTAGAATGATTTGAAAAATAACTTTATTGTCATTAAGAAAAAACAGTGAAAATAACAGTACACTTCACTGTTTGCATACAGATTCAAACGTTCAACCAATAGAGTTTGCATTGCTAACATTTCTGTAGGAAATAACTGCTATACATACGGTGAGGTAACAATCATCCATAATGCGCATTCACGTAACACACCTTGATCATCTCAAGTGAGAATATGAGTTTCCACACCTTGGAACAAAACACTGTCATTTATTCCATAATTTAAAATGAAGAAGAAAAAAAAAAACGCAAAAATAAACAAAAGGGGGACATATCCACTTAACTGTCTTAATCTGCATTGAAGCAGAAGTGCAACAAGAGTCTAGAAACAATGACTTAAGTAGGAAAAAAAAATAGGCTTTGAGCATTGTCATTGTCACCATTTAACAATGGCTATTGGGGGGGGGGGAATTAAAGCACTTAACAACACTTGATAAGTTCAGGCCTTTCTTGTCCAAGTCAAATACGGCTACAGCACAGAATGTCTTCAATGACCAAGAAGCCCAGTGCCTGCAAAAAAAATCTAATGAATCCACACACACACATCTACTTTGCTACATGACAAGCACCAATGCACATAAAGAAGATTACATTCAGAGATGATTGTTCGGGTTGATAGATTAGTTTCATCCTATGTTTATGTTGGAATGTAACCTGTAATAATTAATCAAACGTGTCCTGTCTTAACAGAAGTAGTAGAACAAAGTGCTAAGATCTTTTGAACTGATTGACCAGCTGCAGAGAAAGCAATCAAAGTTGTTCTGTTTACACAACGTCATAAAACACCCCTGCTATGCTTTGACCGGAAGCCAGGGGCTTCAACCCCATCCTGTCCACTTTCACCCCCACCCTGTTTCTCTCAATAAAAATGCTCTTGCAAGCGGGGGCCCGAGTCAGACCTCATTCAATCATCGCTGTATGCACAGCGACAAATGACTCTCCACTTGCAAGTGCTTAAAAGGGCATACTGTCTCCCGTGTGGTTCTTGCAAAATAAGTGAGAGTGAGCACCACTCTAACAATGATGTCAATAATGCTGCTTACCTTTAAACCCCTCTTCTGGCATTCCCGCTATGAATGAGGTGGTGAAAAACAATGGTAGAAAACGTACGTTACTTCTCTGATCATTAGAACTATACTAGAGGAACAGTATATCAGAAAAGCTTTTGTCATTATTGCAAGGCGGGAGGGCAATTATTTGCAAATTGACACTATTCATGGGTCAGCCTGGTGCCTAATCACTCACAAGATTTCGAATCCAAATGAGTCTCACCTTGATAGACGTCATCCAGGGCTGCATAATCAGCTATTGGCTCATCAGCCTGAGATAACAAGAGTCATGTGAAGAACACCAACAAAAGAGTGATTGAATGCTAAAAGCAAGAGCTAGTGACTTACCTTTAAAGAGATGACACTCTCTGGGATGATACCCAAACTGCCCAATGTGGCTGAGTCGTTTGTCAGACTTTTCCCATCAATGGAGAGGTTTTGGTCAAACGGCGCCACCGAGAAGGCATGCATAATCTAGTTTTGCGACGAGAGCAAATTCAAACCCAGATTGAGTTGAAAAATGATTGAGCCAAAGGTTTATGTCGGTGGAACCAAATAGGACTCCTGAGGACAACTTCAAACGCTTGTTTCGGGTGGCCTTACCTGAATTTTCAGCTCTTTGAGGGTCTGATTTGCAGACACAATGAGGGCTTTTTCGCCTCGGAGTTTCCGGTGCCGAGTGCTTCTCCTGATTCCGCCCAGTTTAGTCGCGTTGCTTTCTGGAGAAGCCACTCCCTCTGGGATGCTGCTCTCGCTTAGTTTAAGTCGCTTTGCACCATCTTCTGACTGGTGAAATAAGACTGCATATTAGAAGTTTTAGTTCTACAAATACAGTGCACCCTTGCCAAATTCTTCTGCTGAGTAGACAAATTTGAATTATAATCTGCTCAGTACAGATGTGAGCAGAATTAATATTGCCACCAGTAAGCTACATTTTGTTGCCTTATTTACCTGGCTGAAGTCTGGATCTCTCTCACCAGCGACATTTGGTTGCTCCTCCTTCTCCTCCTCCGCCTCGGAGCTGCTGGCGTTCATCTCTGGAACTGCTTCTTTCATCATCTATGCACAACGGAACGTCAGATGCCATTTACATGTTGAGTCGCGTGCACGTCAACAGTAGCGACAGCTTTCGACTCATCGGGCACCGAGTAGATTTGTCGTACCCTTTTGTCTTCCGCGATTTTGCGGATGTAAATTGTGGCTTGGGTGTACTCTCGGAGGTCCTTCTGTTGCTGGAAAAGGAAGCCCTCTCTGCACTCCCAGCAGAGATCTGAATACATGACCACACACAGCATGAATAATGACCAAAACAAAAACAATAATCACAGATCCCATTTGAAGCTTGGATTAAAAAGTGGTCTAGGCCTTGCTGGCTAAAGGCAGCAACGATATCAAATTTGGTCAATATCTGATGTCCCTATTTTAGTGTCTAGTCTTGTATTCATTCATTCATTCATCTTTTAGTGGAGCATAAGTAACATACATGTTGCAAATATGTTGCAGTAGGTGCATTTGAAGATGCTGTAAAACATGACCAAAAGGGTGACTTTTGCACTCTTACCGGGCTGAGTGGTATATTTGGCGGTGGGACCCGAGGGCGTCGTCTGTTTGAAGCAGCGGATGGAGATGGGCTGGTCCACCATGAAGAGTTTGCTGATGACCTCCCATTCACTGGGCCAAAGCAGAGCAATGCTGTGACAAAGCAAACAGTATCAAGCCACATTCGGGTTATTCATGACCAGTTTCAAAGTAAGCAGTCGCCACACAAAGCTGAAATTTTACTTTCATCCATTCGTTTTTTCAGGTCATGTTTGCTCCCAATTGAACATGGTCTTTTGAGAGTGACACGGTGGATGGAGTAAAACTATTAAAAATGAGGAGAGCAAAAGGGAAAGAAAAAGAAAAAAAAAAACTCACTGTTGTGCATCGCCGTTGATTAGGGAGTCATAGGTGAACATGAAGCCTCCATGCGGACATACCAGGAGGCTGTTGCCCACGCTGGACACTGGGGACGATTTGGTGGGTCTCCTAGCAGTAAGGAGGGAGGGAGGGAGGGAGGGAGGGAGGGAGGGAGGGAGGAAGGAAGGAAGGAAGGAAGGAAGGAAGGAAGGAAGGAAGGAAGGAAGGAAGGAAGGAAGGAAGGAAGGAAGGAAGGAATGGAGGGCGGGAGGGAGGGAAGGAGGAAGGAAGCAAGCAAGGAAGGAGGAAAGGAAGGCAGGAAGGCAGGAAGGCAGGAAGGAAGGAAGGAAGGAAGGAAGGAAGGAAGGAAGGAAGGAAGGAAGGAAGGAAGGAAGGAAGGAAGGAAGGAAGGAAGGAAGGAAGGAAGGAAGGAAGGAAGGAAGGAAGGAAGGAAGGAAGGAAGGAAGGAGCAATCAAAACAAGCAAACGACAGTCGCCCGGTACAATATTTCATTTTAGAGCATCGTGAAGGACAAAACAGTTGTGTAGCCTGAGAAAGAAGGCCTTTGGTCGACAGCCCTTAAAGAACTACCTGATAAATTTTCTCCACTCGTCCACAAAAAACAGAGGAACAACGTAGAGGATGTCTGTGTCCTGGGAATTGAGAGAACAAAGGATTTAGTCATCAAGTCCAGCACACACAGTCAGTGTGTCACTGACGTTGTTACCTGAGGCCACTTGGTGAGGGTTGGCCGGTTCTTCTCATGGAAGAGGTTGAGTAGCTGGTTCTTCTGGTCCAGAGCCATCATTTTACTCACAGCTTCATTGTCCTTTTCTTCCTGTTCCAGTGTCTGGACACAAAAGGAGGAAAAGGTTGCAGGACCACTTTACGAGTGATGGAGACAGACACAAGGAGGGCTGTTAATTGGTAGTGAGTAAGTAAGCGCAACATTAAGAAATGTGGAAAACATCTCCTCCGTTCATTCAGCTATCAAAACTGTACATACAAACATACAACAACTCATCAGCAGTTTCCACTTACCAGACACTGCGGACAGGGACTTTGGTCTTGGGTATATTCAAGGGCTTTGGGGAAATATGCTCGAAGCTTGGTCCAAACTTCAGAAGATACAAGCTTGCGTTCAGTGTCCACAATACTCAGACCTCCTTGATGCAAGCGAAAACCACTGGCATTTATTAAGCCGCATGACAGAAAGTGGGAATTCATACGTACACGGTGAACATACCGTGACTGCAGACAATGTCGTCATTAAATGTCTTCATCTCCTCCTCGTTGCCCTCGGAGACCTCAGGGCTGCAATCTACAAGCGGTTTCGAACAAGTCCAGTCCTAATAGGCTCGTTCTTTGATGTAGTGAAATGATCCATTTAGTTCCTACCTTGGCTGTTGTTGCCATGTGGTCCATTGCCATTGCTCTGACCATTGCTTGGTTGGCTTTCATGTTCATCCTTCTCCAGTTGTTCCAGAGCCAACTGCCTCCAACTGCGCAGGGAGGCTTTGCCCACCCAGAAACCTTCTCCGCTGACAGACAAAAATGTTCACGTCAAAGTGCTGACAGACCAAAAAAGGATTTCTCGCCAGAAGGGCTGGATTTCAGACGTTTCACCAAAGTGCTATTTTCTAGTGATAAAGAGGTAGAGACCCAATGACTGTCACACACACACACTTCTGGCTGTGGTGAAATTTGTCCTCTGCATTTAACCCATCCCGAGGGGAGCAGTGAGCATCAGCGGTGCCGTGCCCGGGAATCATTTGGTGATCTAACCCCCGCAATTCCAACCCTTAATAATACTACTACTAATGAGTTGGGCCCTTAAATAACTGAATGAAAATCTTATGTGCGTGCTCACCTGATTGTACGTTTGACCAGATTGGACACTTCCTTGTAGTCCTCATTGAGTTGATTCTTCAGACGCAGCACCCTGCATCGCTGTTGCACACACGCTCGGCACAGAGTAGAGCCTGCCGTTGAGGAGGTACACATTTGTCACGCAAACGGCTTCACCGCACCGATCGGGTTTGTCAAGTCCCACCGATCCTACCGTCCAGCCTCGGCCCTCCGCCGTAGCGTTCGTACAGGACCCGCCCGGCTGTCTGAGAAACTCTCTTGGCGTCTCCCACTTTGTCTGGATGCAGTTTGCCGTGAGAACACAGGAAATGCGAGTTGTCAATTTTCTTGGTGGCAGTCGAGTCATCCAACCACTTCTTCAACCAATCCAGAGGTATAAACTCGTAAGGCTCTCCTGTAGAAAAGGACAAGAGAACGTTTGCTCCACGTCTAGCAGACGATAATACTCGGCGGCTCGGGGGAACGCGTCGTCGACTGACCGTCCGGAGCGGGTAACAGCTCGTACAGCTCCCTGACTTCTTCGTGCTTGGCTTTGCCCTTATCCACACTCTGTTTCCTCATGTCTGACATTTCACTG
Source organism: Syngnathus floridae (assembly GCF_059516105.1). Taxonomy (NCBI): domain Eukaryota; kingdom Metazoa; phylum Chordata; class Actinopteri; order Syngnathiformes; family Syngnathidae; genus Syngnathus; species Syngnathus floridae. Next base: position 15,829,930 of record NC_142423.1, on the reverse strand, counting down.
CACCACTCTTCAAATTTGTGGTTGTCTTGGTCCACTAGCCTCTGAAGGAACTCTTGAGGGGAGAAAAGGAGGCAAACAAAGCTCAAAGATAAGACGAGCCAGCCACAGAAAGACAGACATTGACAGCAAGTTTAGGACTAATGTCCAGGTCAGACTCCCTAAGCCAAACGTAATGCGCGGTGGCCAATTTGAACCTTTGCAACAGAGCCGTTGCTTACTTCTTTGTGTCACACGTTCACGTTTTCATCCATCCGTTTTCTGTACCGCTTTTCCCCTCGTGGGCATCTTCAGTACACTTTTTTAAAATGATTATCGATCAGGAGTAGCAAGGGAGTCATTGTGTGTCATTGAGCAGATTGTTTTCTCATTCATTGATGCAAAAAAAAAATAAAAAATAATCGAGCCCACCGGGAACTTCAACTACAGTCGTGGAGGGATCTGCGGGCTCGTCTTCCTGGATCTTGTACACCAACATGTAGGCATTTCGGGAGCAGTGGTAGCCTTTACTGCACTTGGGTTTCCGTGTCTGCGACTTTACCGTTTCAGCTGAGACCAAAGAGAAAGTGGCAAATACGTTATGACTGCTTTTCTTTTTTTCCAAACAGAAATGAAAAAAGAGACATGAACGCAAAATAGGCTCTTGGTCGGTCGGGAACTACGACGACGGATCCTGGTGGCGCCGCTTACCGATATCATCTTCCGTACCCAATTGCAGCTTCTTGCCTTCCATCCTTTCAATTTCTTCATCATTGAATTTGTACCAGTCACTGGTACGAGCATCTTTCACATGAGCGATATAATGTCCCGAGTAGGCACTGATGCCACGATGGATCAGCACTGCGCTCAGTTCATACACACACTTCTGATCTACAAAGGCAACCACAACACACAGTTTGCTGCTTCAGTATTTGGACATGGAAAATGGACTTGCAATTGAGGCTCAGCAAAATGCCTCTTCATTTATCCTTTTGCAGCAGAAGAGGGTATGAGCCTTTGTCGTAGAAAGTAAAACTGCAAATACCTTTTGTGACTTCAAAAAAAGGCGCCATGTCGAGTTGCTCGGGGAAACTGATGTAGGTGTTGAGTTTCTTCTTGTGGCCTGTTTGTCTAGAGATGACATCACAGAAGCTGTCACTAAGCTGATACCTAACAATGATGCATCGTTATTGGCTGCAATTTGGAATATAGACATTGTTGACGCTGAATCATCTCAAACATTCTCCAACATCGGAGCTTTAAATAAATGTAAAAGATGAGCTTGGACAAACCTGTCAAAGACAAAGCGCATGAGTTGCAGGTTGAGGGTGGGCGGGAGACTGTGCAGTCTGATCCGCCGGGTCGCGCTCTGTTTACTTTGACAGGTTTCACAAAAGTAGCGGTTATCTCCATCTAGTTTCTCATCCTGAAAAGTGCCGACAAGCAAAAGCATACGTGTCGTTTGATCGAAATATCACAAGAGGGGAGATGCTGGATCGTTGCAATAGGTTATGTATATAGAACGACATATGCTGTAGATGTATCCAAAGTCTTGTTTTTTTAGAAAGGCCTGTTTTTAGGCAGCCCAGGGAGTCCTTTGTTAAGTTCATTTAGGTCAGGCGTGTTTTGGGGCAGCCGAAGGGGTCCGTTTGCTCCACCCAAATCTGTTGGCATTTTATTGAAAGAGACGCAATACGCAGGCGACAATGTCAGGAGGATTGAGGAAGTCATTTCCATGCCATGTGAAATGGATGAATACAGCCATTTGTTCTACTCCTGGATCTGAATCAAAAAACATCCTTGCCATCACTGTAATAAAGCAGTCATAAAGATCAAACAGCCCGACTTGTTATTATCTAACGGCAGCCCAACTTGTTATTATCTAACGGCAGCCCAACTTGTTATTATCTAACGGCAGCCCAACTTGTTATTATCTAACGGCAGCCCAACTTATTATTATCTAACGGCAGCCCAACTTGTTATTATCTAACGGCAGCCCAACTTGTTATTATCTAACGCCTTGAAATTGGTCACAGAAATTCATCAAATCACTTGCGCTAAGGTTTACGCGCAGGTCGCTTAGCTTCGTACGGTCCATTTAAAATAAAATGTTATTTGTGACAATTGGGTCCATGACCAGAGGGCCCATTTCCGGGACTCCTTCTATTGTGTACAGCTTCCTCTGACCTTAACCCACCTTCAGAAACTCTGTAACACATTCTGTAAGGTTCTTGTGGCCTTGAATGTTCAATTCCAGTTCGTAGAATCTGGAGGGCAGTGCAGACGATCGTCCACATTGGTCACAGCTAGAAAACAACAGTGAGTGCAAAACTATCAAATCTTCATTTGTTAATGGGAATAAATGCTTTTCTTTTTTTGGTGACATTTGGGCAGTTGATTTGCTTACACAGTTACATAGGAGAACTGTCCACAGAATTGCTGCTGAATGACATTTTGCAAGGTGGGGTTCTTCTGCTTGGACAACGTGTCCTCCAACAATGACAAGAAGAGCTTTGAAAACTCTTGGGCATCCTGAAAGAGAGAGAGAGAGAGAGAGAGAGAGAGAGAGAGAGAGAGAGAGAGAAAAGAAGGACTTTAGTGCTTTGCTTTGTGGAGTCTTGACTGACTGGGTTTCAGAGGCTCTTACTTGCTGCTGCCCAGTATCGAGGCCAAGAGCTTTAACCAGCCCCGAAGGATCAATGTATTTTCTGTTGCTGTTTTGTAGTAGTGCAAACAAATACTGTAGATGCTCACAAATGGACTGAGGCTCATAATCTGAAAGACACAATCATATGTCAAAGTAGTGTGCGTGGTATTCTACAGAATACATCTGTGAATACTGCAATACATCCATCAGCTATGATGGCAAGAAGTGGTTTGGGTTATAAACCCCATGAATGGAATTTTGAGTTCGGGTTAGGGGTTGAGTGATAGCGCTGATAGTTTGATTGATACATGCTGTGGTAGATAAACACAAACAAACAAACAAACAAACAAACAAACAAACAAACAAGCAAGCAAACAAAACAATGTGGCACACATTTGAAATCAGCTGAATTTATTCTTGTACCTGACTCTATGTTGTGTTCCTGTGCACGGGAATTGTAGCACTGATAGAGGCTTTTTCGTAACTCAAGGGTAAGGCAATGTGGCGCACATTTGAAAGCAGCTCGATTTATTCGTGTACCTGACTCTATGTTGTGCTCCTGCGCACGGGAATTGTAGCACTGATAGAGGCTTTTTCGCAACTCAAGGGTAAGGCAATGTGGCGCACATTTGAAAGCAGCTCGATTTACTCGTGTACCTGACTCTATGTTGTGCTCCTGTGCACGGGAATTGTAGCACTGATAGAGGCTTTTTCGTAACTCAAGGTTGTGGAACCACACTTGCAGGAAGGTGTTGACGTAACACGTGGCTCCCAGGTTGGTCAAACCAACAAACGTATTCTGTAAGAGAGACACACAAACAAAGACACATTATTCAAAGTACTGTCATTGAACTGACCAAGTATTGTACCTTATCTCTACGTTCTGAATTGGGGTCATCGATATTGTGGAATGCGTTTTCATCAATCTCCCCAAGCCACGTCTGTTCACCAATGCCAACAAGACAGTTGGGGTTTCCTTTGCAGTTTCTCCTGAAAAGTCATGACATCGAAACCCTTGCTCAAATAGCGATTGCATACGCAGGCTAACAATGTGCATACACCGTATGACAACGTCCATACAAGTCACAGTTTCAGATTGACTTCTTCTGGCTAAATGTGATGTTGATGGATGTCATTTGGCGGTATGTCGCAATACAGAGTGCCTGCCTCGTCCGACAAATAAAGAGTCCAGGCATCATGTGGGTGACAATGCCACATCAAAGAAAGTCAACTCGCGTGCGGCTGGTGGCAATGCCTACCTGCTGCCATTCATTCAATGTGATCTATGACATTTGGGCGACATACGTACCTGCAGGTTCCTCTCTTGCAGACAGGAAGACTGACGCGGTACGCCAGCTCGATATGCTCTTGACTGATATCTTCAGGTTTTACCGATGTCACCCAACGCCAAGCCGCTTTCTCCAACTGCAAGCGTGGTGCCATAGTCCTGGGGTTTAAAGTTGAGCAAATAAAACGAATAAAGAAAAGTGCACGCCAACTCAATGCAATGCCATGAGAATGATCACACTTCGCGATCAAATGCGTACGCGGTAATGCGTAATCACTTCGGAAGCAGCCTAGCACCGACAGCTAAGGGGCGCTACCCGGTTTAGCCAACGAAAGGACATTAGCAACATTGAACTCCCCACGTCGCATCGGAAAGAAATAAAACACACGAACACACACACACAGTAAATGGCAAAGTTGCTGGATAGCCAAAGAACCGCACTGCGTATCGACTAGTTTGGGCTCGTTAACTTGCTAAACGTAGCATAGCGAAAGCCGACCTTGTTTGCATTGCATTTAAGTCTATTGAACGCTAACGACTTTTGAGAAGGGCAGCTCATATCGAACCTTGCGTCACCAATTGGTTCGTGTCACTTTACATTTTATTGAGTTTTATTTCAGATTTATCGTCCTTGTGTTCGTAGAGATGGTCACTGAGCTAGCTAAAATTGTGCACGGCGTCAATAAATGACGTAGTAACAGCCCTGGAAGAGGAAGCTGCTGCTGCTACAGTTCTTCTTCCTCGTCGTTGTCTTCCTCTCGGTGTTCAAATGCGCTTCGCCGACTGGAATAGTATAATACCGCCACCTATGGTTCGCCAACAGTTTGCATTTCTTTTTTACTGCGCTTTTATTTTTAGAATTGAAATCATTTTATATTCAGCTTTTTCATGTAATTATTGTAAATACTGATCACGAATATAGTGTCCACGGTCCGTTTACCCTACGTTCATTAAAGTTTTATTTCTGAAACAAAAAATAATTTAAAGAAACAATACTAGGATGGATCAACGCAACCTGTCATATGCCACCGAGCATCGCCTGTCAAACCTTTGACATCTTTAATTGAAATGAAGGTCATTAATTCTTTCTGAGAATGGAAGATGAACACTTAATGGTGAGAATGTTTGTGCATTTTCTTTCTTTCTTTCTTTCCTTCTTTCTTTCTTTCTTTCTTTTAATTGCAAATAGTTTGACGGACCACAATCCAAATGGAGTTCCAAAGTTGAATCAATCACACAATTATGGCATAGCACCCAAAGTTGAATTAATCACACAATTATGGCATAGCACTCAATGTTGAATCAATCACACAATTATGACATAACAAGACGGCGGAATTGGATTTTTATCATCTATAATCTTTCATCATGATCCAAATGATAATATATTTTACTTGACGTATGCATGTGGTTAACGAGTCGTTTGGCTGTGGGAGTCGCGACTCTTCTCGTGATGATGAAGCTCCGCCCCGTGATGGTAAAAGGCTGCGCACTTGTTGGAAAAGTCAGGTACCGTCCGTCCGAGATACCTCCCTCAGTGATCCCATCTGTCACCGCTCCACAAGGTAAAATACCTTTGCATTATTACCACTAGCCTAGTTGGAGATGTTTTGAACCTTTAGATTGTATGCATTTGAGTCAAGTAAAGCGGTATCTACAAATCAATGGTGCGCCCCTAACCTTCAATGTAGACAGAAAACAAATTTTGCATTCATATTATTCACAATTGGATTGAAATGTGGCGAATCCATATTTAGTTTAAGAACACCCAGACGCGCGCGCACACAAATGACACCTTTTACACAATGGCTTTTTGAAAACAACCAGATACAAAGTGAGTTTAGCACACTGTAGCTGTGTATACAAACGTTCCTAATGTAAATATGAGTTGTTTCAAGGACGGATGGATGGATGGATGGATGGATGGATGGATGGATGGATGGATGGATGGATGGATGGATGGATGGATGGATGGATGGATGGATGGATGGATGGATGGACGGACGGACGGACGGACGGAAGGATGGAAAATCCATTAGTCGTAATGGAAAATGCATTCATCATACTGTGAGCATAATAGCTAGCTGGTAGATGGGTAAAAAATGACAGATTCTATTATTCCTGTAATGATTAGTTTTGCAATTTTTGAAAGTGACATTGAAAGTTGTGCCATTGAAATAATTTGGCACGTCCAAGGTTCGGCGATGGGATGAACCGACCCAGTTCCGTTATGGAATCAGGCGTTAATCCAGAAGAGACACACAGATGAGCAGCTAAGTGAGGTGGCACATACAGTAGATGTCAGAAGCTTAGGCAACCGCTGCTATCTAATCCGCTACGTTTTGGAAGGCCGTGCAACTGATAGGTACAAAAGGGCTTTACTTAGCTGGGACTAACCTCCCTCACCCGTGGACATGCAAGCATTTATGTAACCAAACTGAAAAGGGAACATCCAATTCCAAAATGAACTACTGTAGATCGAATGCTTTGCACTGGTTCGGGGCTACTGTGAGGTACACACATAGCTTAGCATTTGCTTTGGATACATACAGTAAGTATGTACCAACTAGTTTGATATTTTTCAAGAGATTATTCTTTTCTTCAATAGAATATAAAACCAAAAAACATTCCAAAATCAATAAGCTTTGCAGATGCGCAATTTTCACATTTTTCACACAATATAATTTGTAATTAGACTATAGCAAGCTAATAAAATACACACCAATACTTTTACACTTACAGAATGTCATACGCATTTATCCCTTCCATGATGTTTTAGTTTTCAATATTTTGAATATAATCTGTGTGCGTTATCATTTGAAAATTTGGCGCGCGTCAGGAGTCTACGGCAACGTCAGAGCCAAGATGGGGCGGAAGGAGATTGTGTGCAGTTGGAAGAAACCCGTCAATAACATCAAGGATGTGTTTGACTTCAAGGGCAAGATGGGATCGTAAGTAACGTGCTGAAGCCGGTGGCCACACACACACACACACACGCGCGCGCGCGCACGCACACACACACACACACACACACACACACACACACACACACACACGCCAATCCACAACGTTTGAGCCAAATAGCTTCATCTTTTGCAATACAAGGCTGCTATTTACAGCCAGTCCAAATATCCAAAGGAGGACACCCCAGGCTCAGAATGGCACAGGTTTAAGGATAATCCTCTCATCACCTTCCTTCCCCACAGCAGACTTTATCAATGGAAACTTTGATGCACTCTCAGATCCAGGCTGGCCCATTTTGACATATGTATTGCAACACATTGGAATCCATGATGGAGCTTCCGCATCCATGCAGACTTGATGAAATCTTTCATGATTTTGACATACTAAACTGCAAATACATACAATAGAAGGAAGGATGAGTAAAGATGTCTATAAGAATATATGAGTTAAAGCAAAGTGTAACATTGTCACTTAGCAATAGCCATCCCCTCACATTGTTGGCCTGATAACAAAGAAATGCAACACTCAATGATAATCCTGTTCCCTCATTGCTGTCTTGTGGACTGCAAGCTGCTTAAAGTACTCTGGCTGTGAATAAGCAGCGTGCTGGCTGCCTGGCTGGCTGGCTGGCTGGCTGCATGCATGTGTGTCTGTCAGTCCTGATCACTGACGTCAGGCTGGAGCAGTGTGGGAACATCCGAGCCACACTTGCTTAAAGGATTAGCAGTCTCGCTCAATAGTATGTCGAATGCCGGCCGTACTTTGCTTTAGCAAACATTCATTGATAATGTCTGTCATTATTATATTTGTTGATATACATCAAATATTTATCTTTGATTATTATACGTATATGTGTAATATGATTGATATATGACATACGTATATTATAATTATAATCAATAATATATAGTATGATCATTATATACAAATGATTATATTTTATTTAAGTATATATGTTGACGCTGTTATATTGTGCGTTTATGGAAGAATGTTGTGATTGGCTGATGTGTCCATATTGTCACACCCAGCCAGCTATTCTGCCACTGTTGTGCGCAGGGGGTCGTTTTCCGAAGTTTTCATGGTGAGAGAGAAGAAAACGGGGAAATTGTTTGCTCTGAAATGTCTGAAAAAAAAGCACCTCACGCACAGCAACCTGGAAAACGAAATTAACGTTTTAAAGAGGTAAACTTTCGGCAGCTTCAATCTGTTTTGGTGATCATAGTGTTGTTGTTGTTGTTTCTCCATGGTTGCTGACGTCTGCACATTTGCTCTGGTTTCAGGATAAAGCACGACAATGTGGTGGGGCTGGAGGATTTTTACGAGAGCCGGACACACTATTACCTGGTCATGCAACTGTAAGTGGAGATGATGGCATACCCTCAAAAGCAAAAAGGTTACCGATCCTGTTCTCCATTTGCGAGCAGGGTGTCCGGTGGGGAGCTTTTTGATCGGATCGTAGATAAAGGCGTTTTCACCGAGAAGGATGCCAGCCTGGTGATCAAACAGGTGCTGGAGGCTGTCAGCTACCTGCATCAAAACAGTATTGTGCACAGGGACCTCAAGGTAAACACACATAATACAGGGAGACATTTCCCTTCTGCGTCCATCAAGCTTTTTCCCCCCCGCTCTTTTGCCGAGTAGCCCGAAAACCTGCTGTACTACGACGACGACCAAAATGCAAAGATCATGGTTAGCGACTTTGGCCTTTCCAAGACGTTGGAGCACGGGGTGATGTCTACAGCATGCGGTACACCGGGATATGTCGGTGAGCCGTACACAGCAAAATACAAAAGATAGAAATATTTTCTTCTTACCTGCATGATTATCAGCATCTTTTTTTTTTGGTAGCTCCAGAGGTTTTGGCCCAAAAACCGTACAGCAAAGCTGTTGACTGTTGGTCCATCGGAGTCATTACGTACATCTTGTAAGTCTTTTTTTTTTTTGGGACCTTATACTAACTACGCAGTCATTCATACAATAATTGAGATATTTCTAATGAGTGGACATCAGATTGTGGAACGTAGTTGTTTGTGCATTGTAGGCTGTGTGGATACCCTCCATTTTTTGAGGACAATGAGACGCGGCTCTTTTCAAAGATCATGAGAGCTGACTACGCCTTTCACTCTCCCTTTTGGGATGACATCTCCGAGTCAGGTACCAAATGTTCTGAAAATTACTTTCTTGAATGTGCCAATAGAAAGAGTGCGATTGCTCAAAAATGGAGTCTCCGTGAACATGTTTTGGGTTGAATTTGTCAAACTTGTGGGGCAGTGCAGTATATCTATCTCCTTGATGTCTTCACAGCGATCGACTTTATTAAGAATATGATGGAGAAAAATCCCCTGAAACGATTCACCACTGAACAGGCCCTGCGGCACCCATGGTGCGTCCTTTTTTTCTCCCCTCTATCTACACATCAACTCAAACTACATCTATCCTTGGATATCTATCCTTGGATATCTATCCTGCGTTGTCACTGTATTGTTAACTATCAATGGCTCGATTACAGGATTGCTGGAAAAACAGCTAAAGACTTGGATATTTACCGTTCGGTCTGTGAGCAGATGGAACGGAACTTTGCCAAATCTAAATGGAAGGTCAGTAGCAATGCGGGCGCGTTCTGGTGTGCCGCATGCCATCTCAAACGAACGTTCCACCATCCTAGGTTTTTTTGCAACGCTAGGTGATGATGTTTGGTTTGGTTTCTGTATTCTTTGTCAACAGCAAGCCTTCCACGCCAGCGCCGCCATCTACCACATGAAGAAACTCCACAGGGAGCACTGCTCCGCTGCTCTCTCACTGCCCCACATCATTGTCCAGACCTCGTCTCAGACTGACCTCCAATGTCTGGGAACCTGCAGTGATGAAGTTCTAGACCCAAATGGAAATCCTCTCCACCACGCCTCCCATCATCTGACTTCCCAGCCTAACGAGAGTCTCTGCCCTCCTCTGAGAGGTCATCATAGTGAACCCAAGTACATGCTCGCAGAACCAAGAGAGGTCCACTCTGTGGACTCTGACAATGACACTACATTCAAAAGGTCCTAAATGCATCGATAGGTATCCACTGATGAGGACGTTAGCTCCGATATTAGCTTCTAAAGATGATTGCTATCTGTGCCTCGTAGCGTGGGAGCCGCCGTGGCTGAGAGAAAGGAGGTGCCGCTTCAATCTGGTGTTTGTTCTGTCATGTGATTGACCCCATTCTCATGTAAGTCGATGCTTTTTTTTCCTCCTTGCTAGACAAGAATGAAAACGTTGCTGCCTGCTTCTGAAATATTATCTCCACTTTCAGAGAGACACTCAACTCGTCCACTGTGCAACACGTCGGAAAAGCTTCTCTCATGACTGACCATTTGGATGACATCCATCGAAATGTTCATTTGAAGTTGATCTGTCTGAATTGATGGCAAAAACACAAGTTGCACATCAAAGAGCCCGATTTTGAAAGTCTCTAGTGTATCATCAGTAAGCTATTAGAAATAATGAGGTTTTGGAGTTTGGAATATGCAAGCATCTGAAATCTTTTGCAACGTTTAATGGTTTTGCCCCCAGCCGTTGTTCATGGAAAGCACATGTTTTTATCAGCACGTATGCTATCTTCTCTCATTGCATTTCAACTGGCGGCAATTATTTGCGCGGCGTTTTGATATTTGTGGGTCGGCCCGGTCAAATACCAGGGGCTCCACTCGACATAAATGAATCTGTGAAATGAATGAATTTAAGTGCCACAACTCGGTAGAAAAAGTCCGTATGTAGTGAAATGCACATTTTTGATTTTTTTTTTTTTTTTTTCCCCTCAATAAATGCAGATTAGTCTGTCTGTTTCTTCTTCATATCCCGTTAATCTACCACATACGCAAGTCTTTGAAGAAGCATAAGTAAAGCTTTTATTAAATATGATGCGTTCTGCACCGATAACAAAACATACAATAAATAATAGTACAGGGTGTCCCCAAAAAAGTGACATCATTTGTCTGTATAGTAATCACATGTCCTAGGTGAACTAAGTTAAATAGGCTTTAAAAGAAATGTCCGACATATTCAAAAGGGATATACTGTGGAGCTTTACGAATGGGCAATGGCTGATGACCACATGACACATTCACACCAAAAAATGCTGCGTGGAAACAAAAGACATCGCACTGAGTTTTCCACATTTCATGATCAAGAATGGCCTATTGAATTAGCGACATCAATTCTTTGTGACACCCTGTAGGCAAATGTGATACTGATACGTTTTGTGTTGACCTTTCTCATGACAAATGAATGCATTGACAACCTCACTAAGCGCGAAGCAAAAGTGGCTCTTAACATTGATAAGTCGCTACGTCCATCAGAGATGATATTATTTCAGGGTCAAGGAGGAGTTTTGCTTTAATTGTGGAAAAGATTGTCCTGCGGCATGGCGTGAAAGAAGCTACTTGTCAGCCCTGGCAGACACTCAAATCGTGGGCTTTCTTTTGAAGTTGTGTCACCAGATTTTGAAGCTTGTCATCAAGTCCCTCAAGCTTTTTGGACTTTTGAAGAATCTCATCCTGCAATTGCTTCAGTGAGTCAGCTTTTCCTGTGGAGCGGTAACAAAGGCGTACTTGCTTTCAAGAGAGTTCACAGATCATCATTATTTGACTCATTTTCTCGCCTTATCCACTTCATTCCTACAGCCAGCCCGCGAGCCTTTGCGTGAAATGTTGGGTGGGAGTGAAGGAATTGTTTCATTTCAATGCGTACATGAGAAAACATTTCTAGCTGGCTTCCTGCTAATGAGGACCGTGTAAAAAAGGCATCGTCAAAGTCCAGCTAAATTCCAAACTCTGGCGAGTCACAACAACACTATTTCCTCATCCGGAAAGCCAGTTCAAAAAATTCAATTGTTTTGACTAATTCAACTTCTTTTGCCAGTGAGTGCAACCAACCGCCAGCAGCGCGACAAGCTCGCGAGGCGTGCAAGACATTTTTCCGTGCAATAAGGGCCAATGATTGTTTTGAAAAACAAAAAGAAAAAGGTTCAAATCCGCCGCTCCCTCCCTCCGTCCGTCCGTCCGTCCGTCCGTGAAGCGAAATTCATTGAAACCAATGGGAGTCTAGTACTGGAAGTTCACTACACATTTGTTTCACCCATGAGGAATAAGATGAATAATTGCGTATCGTTTGTCTCCAAAATAGACACGTTCTATATCTGGACAGAGTCAAATGTAGCCTGAATAAATCATCCACTCTTCGTCTTTGCGTAACAAGTCAAATATTGGCAGCTAACCAGACCGCAACCTCAACCAACCTCATCAGAAAATACATAAGACGCTGCAAATAAATGCCAAGGGTTACCTTCGAGAGCATCCAACATGGTGCCAGTGGTATTGGCCAGATTGCCAGCATCTTCCCTTAGCTTTGAAAGCTGTTCGGCCCCCGGGCCTTTTTCTCCAGGAAGCCCTCCGGCGGCGACCTTATCTTTAAGGCGATCAAACTCTTTCTGCACTGACAACAGCTCCTTGAAAACAAAGCAAAACAAAACAGTCATGAATCAAATTGTAGTTCCATCCATCCATCCATCCATCCATCCATCCATCCATCCATCCATCCATCCATCCATCCATCCATCCATCCATCCATCCCGTGACTTGCGATAAGGCTAACCTTATCCGCAGCATCTGCCTCATCCCCAGCTTGGTCCGCAGTTTCCTGTGCATCTTCGGCAATTTCGGAAGCGTTCTGCAGCAGCTTTTTAAGTTCATCCAGTTGAGGCTGGATTGGCTGAATCACCGCTGACACATCATCCAACGTCTTCTCTGCTGGTTTCAGTTGGTTTTTGGCCTGGACCAAATCAATGGGAAGCATTTCTGCAAATGTCTTTTCCAAGTGTGGCTAGCTAGCGAGCATAGTTTCTCCATCAATACTGAAAATGATACGGAAGATCTTTCCCGGGTCCCACCTTGGTAAGGGTTCTATTCAAGTTGTCGATGGAATCCATACTGTTCTGCAATCTGTCCTCCATGTCGGCGAGGGAGTCCTCCACAGAGTCAAAGCCTGCCAGCAGCTCATCCACGTCATCTTTCACCCCTTGGGCCGTGTCCCTGTCAAGATGGCACTTTCAGAAAAACCTTGCATTTCTCCAGAGGCGAGTACATTTCATTCTCTCTCTCATCAATTGAACGGAAGAACCAAATCTCTCTATCGATCACCTGGTATCTTGGGCTTCCTGCAAGAGTTTTCTGGCTTCATCCAACTGTGGCTCGGACTTGTCTAATATGGACGTACTGTCTGGTAGGTTGGCGGCAAGATTTTTCAGTTCATCCAGCTTTTTCTTGAGAGAAGCCAGGCTCAAAGGCAGTTTGGTTTTCAGGATCCAGTCACTCACGTCCTGAATGTGGGTCAGGTTGGAGGATGGGTCTGAAGCAAGAGACAAGACGAGTTGGAAGCGGAACAAAACATCCAGCTAAGTACAAAGCATAATCCAATCCAATCCAGTCCAGTCCAGTCCAATCCAATACACATGCTGCTTTTTAAATGCATCCATACAGAAAAAGAACAGCACTTGTTCTGAATAAAGCAAGCTAACGTGACTCATAGGATATTGAATCCATCATCCCGAAATGCAAACACTCCAAATCAATATACCTGACAGGAAATCTTTAAGATCTTTCACCACATCCTTTGCCTCTTTTAAGTCATCTTCCAGGTCGTTTCTGGCCTGCCTTATCTTATTGGACAGATTGTCTGTTGACTGTCTCATGTCATTGGTGTTATCTTGGGTGTCTTGGAGCTGTGAAAAAAAAAGAATACAAAATGGCTTGACAAGTGTGTCTGGATACTACACTGTTGATATACGTACTATCCATCCGTCTGTCCGTCCCTCCATCCCTCCTGTACCTTCTCTGCAGCTTCTGTGATCTTGTTGCTGAGATTTTCCAGCCGATCGTTCACATCCTTCACATCGGCATCGGCCCTCTTGCCCAAAGGCAGGGCGCCGACGCACGTGGAGCCTTTTTCACAGGGCAAAGCTCCTTCCGGTGGACACAAGTCTTCACCCTCACACACGAGCGGGGTACAGGGCTCAGACCGAACACTGCCACATACCTGATCAAACAATCGTCACAATTGTTATACATCAGTGACTTGAAAGAAGCTACAGTGATAAAAATGTTGCCGGCTGGCCTAGTTAGTACCTTTTTAGCGACAGGAGTGAGGTCCGGGCCGGTCGCCATGCTCTGATTGAGTTTGTTGAGATTTCTGGTATTGTTTGGATATTCTTTTTCCTGAAAATCTAAAGTGTCTTCTCTGACATCAGCGGATTCCTTCACAGTTGTTTTGCTTTCATCTACTTTCTTGGCGGCATCTGTCGAATCGTCGTAAGCGTTTTTGATGGTAGAGAAATCTCCTGCATGAAAGAAAAACTCAACGTGAGCAGGCTGTCGGTGCACATATACGTACATGTACGTATACGTATGTTTTGGGGTTATTTTTTTCCCATCATTGACCTGCATTGCCGGGAGTGATTGTGTTTTTCATGGCTTCTTTCTTGATGTTGTAGTCCCCGTTCAGGCTGTCTAGAAGGCCTTGAAGTTTGTCAAGCTCTTTGCTCGGGTCAGGCTTTGAGTCCAAAGGAGAGAGGTCATTCTTTACCTTGTCCACTTGGTCCCTGCGAAGCAAAGGCGAGTGAGCCCAACGGTTCATCCACCCAAGTTATTTAGTGTTCGTAATGCCCCTCGATGCTGTGCATGTGAGCTTGCATCTGATTGCTCAGTCGGATCAACGCAAACAATTCCATCCAAAATGGATTGCACGTCTTAGCATTATCCCCATGATCCATATCCATATCTTGTAAATGTTAATAGAAATACTTCCACACCTTAATTTGTTGATTTGGGACAGAGCATCATCAATCTGTTTTGCCGAGCTGGGAGGAAGGGCGACGGAGTTCCGAATGAAATTCAGACGAGCTTCCAGGACTCGGATACGGGGCTCTAAACTTCCCAGGTCAGTGCCGCCTCCCGGACGAGGCGGCACTTTCAAGGTGAAGCTTTCCACTGCTAAACGGAGGGCTTTTTGCTGCGCATCCATGGTGAAGAAGCAAGAAGGACACATCTTGCAGTTGGGAAAATTGTCACAGTGTCCTCTCATGCACGAGTCACATCGAGGCCCCGTGACGCCTGGACGGCACAAGCAGCTTCCCGTCTGCTTGTTACAAATTTGGGTACCTTGGGCGTCACACAGACAAGCTGGCAAAAGCAAAGGAAAAGTGGATGAGATCAATGATAGGTGATGAGCGATCGGAAAGAAACATGACTTTTTCACACAATGCACAATCCCTTTAGAGTTTGATACGTCTCTTTTACTGGTATTATTGAGCCAAAAACAAAACACGATGACTTATTGAAAAACGACTTACGCTTGCAGCCAATGAGAGGATCACCAAATGTGTTGTCTGGGCAACCAGTACATGTACGGCCTGCAAAGCCTGGCCTACATTGGCACTGACCTGTCAACTACAAGGGAATAAAACAAAAAAACGACAACAACTCAAAACAAATGATATATTGACAGATTAAGTCAGTGGTATATGTATATATATTTTTTAAGCCATTGTACTTGAGGTTTTGTACAATTTCCCTCCATTTATTGATTTGTTATTTTACTTTTATTTATTTATCAACTATTGGTAATATTCAAATCGTATATTAAGTTACAGAGACGGAATCAAATATTTTTTTATGATCACTTAAAACCTACTTTGCTATGAATATTTGGTGGTACTCGCTCAGTGTACTAATTTGGAGTGGCAGTGTTTGAGAACAATTGGATCAGGGTCATTTCCCGATCAAATGTAGGGAAAAAAAATGCGTTTTGCTATTTTATGAATGTTTTCAAATCGTTCTCTCTTGCTATGAATGAATGAGATTGCAGCAACTAGAACCCTTGAAAACCATTTCTCATTTCTCTGCACATGCATGACCTTTTGTCCACAATACAACATTAGAGTAACAGCCTCCCGTTTGTGTTGTTTTGTTGTATAAGTGTACAGTAGTACTTGGGGTCACACCTGGTCACAAGTGTCGCTGAAGGACTTGGTGGGGTCACACCTGCAAAGTTCGCAGCTCTGGAACTGCGGCGATTTCCAGTAGCCTCTCGCGCACGCGTCGCAAGTGAGACCGTGAAAGTGTGGCCGACAGGGACACTGGCCGGTGACTGGATCGCAAATATCTGAAAGTGAGCCCTCTGCAAAACAGGAACACTCTGGAGAGCAGAAAGGAGGTGGAACATTCATTCAATGAATTTCCTGTTATGAAAATAACCTCACTTAAGGGAGTGACTTTTGCAATGAAAATACACAGAAGAAAGCATTTGACTCACTTGAGCAACCCAGAGGATTGGATGCAGAAAGGCCATAATAACCCCTTTTGCACCGATCACAGCGTGGCCCTTCGACATTGCTTTTGCACTGACACAGGCCTGTGTTGTCATCGCATCGTCCCCCGTTCAGCGTCCCTTCAGCATTGCAGACGCAACCTAGCGCCAATAAGGACAAGCGCTACAAAATCCATCCAAAGCTACCGACGTAGAATACAAAACACGCTGCGTAGTCGTTGAAAGGAAGTTCCTGATGATGCATTTCCCCTCGACTTACGGATACAGGCATCAGGACGGTCCATCTGGCTGTTGGGATTGGGCTGGTAGCCAGGGATGCACTGGTCACACTTTGCTCCCGTGGTGTGGTGCAAACATGCTTCGCAAACACCTCCACTCCTCCGCCCACTGGCTTCATACAAAGCTGGGTCAAAGCGACAGCGCTGGGCGTGGTTGTTGCACTCGCAGCCTGAGGTGGACGTAAAGACAATTTGACAATTGCCACTCGTGATCCCAGAACTTTGTCTTACGTCTGCAGGTGTGAGGGTTGCCCTCCTCCGCTGGTCTCCAGGGTAGATCGTTGTAGAGATCATCACAGCGCTCGCAGTTGACGCCGGCAGTGTTATGCTGGCAGTCACACTGCGGGCTCACCTAGGGTTGGTTATTCACAAGTTTATTCGTGAAGGGTGCACAGTTGGCGTGAGAGTAAGCAAACCTTATTGACGGCCTCCAGCAAACAGTGACTGGCGTGTCCGTGACACATGCAGTTGCCCATCACTTTCATCTCCTTCAAGGCGAAGAACCTACTGAGAGCTCTGCCCGGTTGACGTGGCACGTCGCCCAACTCTGCCATGGTGACCCTCAGATCCGTTAGGCCCGTCACCTCTGATGATCAAACAAAAGTCCGTCGGAAATCATTCCAGCCAGTAAAAAAAAAAAAAAAAAAAAAAACTGCTAACCTTTTATCTTTGGGCTGCTGGGATCTGGGATATAGGGATAGTGCTGCAATGGACTGAACTCAATCTGAAAAAGGCAAGACTTGTTTCAGATGTGTGTTGTGCAATCAATATTGACAATGGCATCATAGATACCCGGGGACATCCCTGTCACGTAAGAAGAGTTGACTATAGTAAGAAAAAACAGGTCGTGCCGTACGACTGTGTACAACTTTTCTTTTCTCAAGTGCAGCTATTCAAATACTAATATGGAGGAACTGTGGGGGATGCTGCTTTTGGTAGGACCGAAAATGGACTTTGTCCTTACTTTGTGATCTTGGTATGGGTTGCCTCCAGTAGGGGGCAGAGTATAACAGTACGCCTGGTACTCAGTGACAGGAGTCGCAGTAGGGACCCCTGGAAAAGATCGCTGGCAGTCTGCAGCAAAATAGATGGCAGGCCGCCACGTCCTGCCATTATCCATCGACTTCTCTACAACCAGGGCGTTCGGACGAGGGCCCTGCAAAAAAGCAGAATAGAATCAAATAGAATCAAATATTCGGGTGAGAAATGTTGCTGATTTTCACACACCTTGAAATCAAGGACCAGCTTGTCAAGCTTGAATAGATTGTTGAGGTCCAAATGAAATGTTACTGGAGACACCTCTAAAGGGAAAACAATCAGATGAGAGCGTATTATTAGGATGGAAACGATACACCGACATCTTGACATGCATTGACGTTTCCATTATTACTGGTCAATTTTCAGTAGATTGTACTTTTTCAAAAACAACACACTACATACAGCAACTTTGGCGGTCCATTTTAAACACATTAGGGTAACAGGTTCCTCACGTGAACTGTGCCTAGTCTCATCTAGTACGTATCTTGTGCCGGCATGCTACTATTTGCTTTTTGGAATGTCTTTGCCAACCTTTCTTGGACTGCCACCATCTCTCCGGTCCAGCAGTGGAGAGGACTTCCGGGACAGTGTGGGCCAGTGGTCCGTTTGGATTTCTCGAGTCACACGGGCAGCACTTCATCTTCCTCTGAGCAAGGAAAAAAAGAGAACAAGTCACTCATAGTCAGTGCCACAAAAGCTTTCCAGACACACAAAAACATGGCCAGTAATTGATCTATCAGTGGGGTGGGTCAGGATGGCACAATACTTGAATGAGGATAAGATCAGACAATAACTTCACTCCTTGCTAGAATCAAATGTTGCGATGCACCGGTTAAACCAGGGGTGGGCGATTCCGGTCCTCGAGGGCCGGCCGGTGTCCTGCATGTTGTATCGGGCTCCCTGCTGCAACACACCTGATTCAAATGAACCGGACTGTTATCCAGCTTCTGCAGACCTTGCTAATGATCTGACCATTTGAATCAGGTGTGTTGCAACAGGGTGACATAGAAAACATGCAGGACACCGGCCCTTGAGGACCGGAATTGCCCACCCCTGGGTTAAACGCACACAACTTTCTGTCACCAAATGAGCAGGTGCGTCGGGTGGGGGGGGGGATTCGTGCATCGGCATGCCCGGATGAGCGCAGAGCAGAGCAGCACAGCCGCAAACGCGCTAGACTAGACTTGCGCTGGCACAAAAATGAAGTTCCGCCTGCCTGTGTGTACGCCGAGCATGCCATTTGACCAAAATAGGACCTATAAGATCACTACAAACACCTGCAAAGTGGGGTGAGGCGGTGTTATGAGAATGCAATGACGTCGTCCGTCACGTCAGGTTTTTTTTTTTTTTTTTGCACCTGACACACGGGCCCTCAAGGAACAAGGGTTGAGAATGGCAGGTTGACCTGCACCATATTATTCTGAAATATCATTTGAAAGTCTTTCAGGTATATTTCTATGTATTCATGGAAAATATCTGGCACCATATAGTACATGTTTGCATCCTGTAATAAAGTTAGTTTATACAGCGTTGCATTCATTTGCCTTGTCACTCACTATCAAATGAATAACTAAGTATTTGTGGTGACATCCCAGTTGCTCCTGATAAGTCCATATTTGGAAACTCTGGAAGCTCTGTGCTGGAAGACAGACAGGCCCATGAGCCACTAGGGAAAAGTTCCCAAGCAGTTGTTCATTGTTACAACATCACTGTTTCACCAAAGTTCATCATGCGTACGTGTCTCAGGTCACATGCAGCATTACAAATGATTTGTGTCTGGTAAAATCCAGTGTGAGTTCATATTGGTAAAATCCAATATAGGGGGGGGGGGGGGGGGGTTGCGTCATTTTACCAAAAAGCACTACAACAATTGATGACAATTGATCAGGGAATCTTTGGTGGATTATGGTGTAAGACATAAATCTTACTTCCGATTAAAGTTGACAAAGATTGATTCTGATCAAAGCTATTTTTTTTAAACCACGTGTTGCGCTCTTTATCACCTCCGACAAACATTCCATGAACTATTTGCATTCATTCCTTGCCAGTGGTCTGATATGCATGAAGCAATGAAATAAATGTGAACTGAAGTATAGGTTGCGTACAAAGTTCACAATGAAAAGCAGAACATTTGATTATGAAATGCAAATATGTGTGTGTACTGGTACCAAAAAGGCACTGGTTCCATTTTTAATGGTGTCAAAGGTGTTGTATTTCACTCATTCAGCATGGTACATGGTACTTACCAGATGATTAAAGTGATTAAGTCAGCAGGCCTAATCATTGTTGATCTTTATTGCTCGCCTCAGTTGAATGTGTCAAGTGAGATGGGAGTTTGTTTTGCTCTCTGTCGGGTCAAAGTCACGGAGGTAAAGAAAAAAAATACGTTCTACGTAGTCACCTCGAGAGAGGAGGAGACGGCACGCCTGTTACACTTATCGTTCCCTCGGGCAAATTCAAAATGTTGTGTGCAGAATGCAAGGAATGAGGCTTAAACATGATCTAACCAAAACCCAAATGGTCATTCAAGTGAAAGCAGATTTCTGAAAGTGTCAACCTGCTCTTCTGTGTTGATAGAAGGACTTCAAGCAAATTCAGCCAAAAGCCAATTTCAATGGCTGTGCCAACATTTTAAATCGGCACGTAATAAAGCCTTTGCAAATGTGGCTTTCAAAGTCACACTGCTTAGCAGACACTTTGGACGTTTTTCAGGGAATTATTTTAGGCCTCCCTTATTTCTTCAGCTTCTTGTACAACGTTTCTAGACAATGCTGAGTCTGCAAACGATCTCGTCGGTGATGCATGAGATGAAAAATGTTGGCTAAAGGGAGCAGTTGCAACATGACCATCTGGCAATGAAATGAGACTGACCAAAGGGGCATCGGGCAGTCCAGCCAAAACTACCACAGACCTTTGCTGCGTGCGTGTCCATGTTCACCATGACCTCTGCCTCATTTGCTTTCTTGTGTTGAAATCACCCGCTAGAATGATGCAAAAGTGGGATCCACCACTACCTACAGAGGCATCTCACAATATAAGCTCTTTTCTGTCATGTGATTAATGATTCTTAAAAAAAAAGCATGTCTTGTGGACACAGTTGAGGTCACCAAGGCTGGATGACAATTTTTTTTTTTTTTTTTTTAGCAGCAAAAATCTAGACAAAATGAGTTGCTGTGTTGCTGAGTTATTTGTGACAGCCGTTTGCAGATTTGTTTTGTCTGAATTCATATCATCTATGAGCAGCTGCACACAGTGCATATTTATCTTTGACATAATGAACAGCAGATTTAGCGTGTCAACATGTGGGGGGAAAAATGCAATTTTCATTAGAATGGGACCAGTTCATACCTGTTGGTATGGTGTGCAGAAGACTTCGGGGCCAGTTAGCCCGCACGTTGATGAGGCATGGAGCTGATCGGCTCGGCCCAGGAGTAGGTCGCTGCTGCGTGGGTAACAAGCTCCTCGAGAGCAGTCGGTCTGGGCGTGGGATACCGCCGCCACAGCTGGGGGAGCAAATTCTTACATTATACTTGTACTTGTGAGATCTGACCTCTGTCAGCAAAAACATTGGAATTCATTTGAGTTACATTTGGATTTTTGTATGAAATGATTGCTGTCTGTCTGTCTATCAGAGTACTTTAAATCAAGCGAATGATTGGACAAGATTGGTTCTTGAACTTGAGCGTGTTCTTCTGAAAAGGTCTACATAATATGCCTTAGTGCGAATGGTAAAGCAAGCCCAAAGACACTCTTTAAACATGTGCCATCATGACGGAAAGCATGTAGCTTCATTCTTTGTTTGTGGTATGTGTGGTATTTTAGTAACCGCTCGCTTTCACTGGAAAGATTCCATTTGATTATGGACAGAAACAACAGATTTACGTTTGAAAGAAGGTACCAGAGAAGAGTGAAGGCGAAAAATGGGAAGAAAAAAAAACTCTTACCTGTCAGTAGTAAAAGAAGCGCCATTTTATGATCTATTCACGTACAGGTCTGGAAGAGAAGAGGAAGTCAACATATTAGCTTAACGGACGGCAAAGAGATCCAGATTCCAAAGCATTTCAATGAAGATTTGAAGATGAGCGTAACCTTGTCGTCGATGCCCACCCACCACCAAGTACTTGTGGCGCTGCCTTGCTGCACTTATACAAAGCCCAGACACACCTGGACAATATGATAGTGTGTCAGAGTCACACCCTTCAGCACCACTCCTTTCTCTCCATGAATCAACACACACACACACATATGCAACCATGCGCACACACACACACACACACACACACACACACGCAAAACCGACTGTGAAACGCTACCTCATAAAGATTAGTGCCAATGTAGGACAATTACACAAAATGAAGATAATGTCAAAATGATATCCCAGCTGACTTGAGGCAGTAAGTCCTGGGACACCCAGAACTGGTTGCCAGCCAGGCACAAAAATAGAAAAACAGGCAAGCGCGGGGAAAAGATACAAATTCGACACAGGGAGCTGGAATGGAACCCCGCACCACCTCTGAACTGTGAGGCGACGTGCTCCGCAAATATACTACAATCCAACATCAAAGTCAAATCAAGAAGAAGAATACAAGTCAATAACAAAAGAAATGAAAAATAAATACAATACATAAATACAAAAAGAAATCCCTAAATAGCATTAAATAAGAGTTTATATAGTAAGTGTATGATATGATTTGATTCAATTGTATTATTACAAAAAGGAAGGCGTAAAAGTCTCTTGTGTGTTTTGCTGTAACAACACCTATGAACCGCAGACACAACAATTGCCCTGCCCTAAGGACTTGAGATTGACTGGCTTGTGTGCAAAGGTAGCCACAGGGCGCAATTGAACACACGTATATAATTCCCCGCAGATGATCCGCATGCTTAGTAATACCAAGCACAGGGTGTGGCTTGTGATTCAACCAGTGCGCGCACACGCACAGAGACTTCACGTCCAAGACAAGTAGTGTCATGCCTTCTGCCATTCTGTTGTAACAGCTTGGTGTTTTCGCTCTTTTAACGCCAGCCAGCCAGCCAGCCAGCCAGCCAGCCAGCCAGCCCCAGGTGACCAAATGGTACGTACGGAGAGCTTTTAATGCGTCAAAGGGTGAAACCAAGCCAGCACTCAGTATTCCATCCAGTATCACCAAATGATATCAGTGGGACTGCGTTTCACTTTGTATGTAACGTGTATTCTAAGCCCTATATGAAAGCAAAGCAAAGCAAAGCAAAGCAAAGCAAATGTTGACAGCCAGGGAGAGGTGCTACTTCCAGTCTATAGCGCATTTCAATACAACTCAAGGTGCAAAGACAAGCAGCATTCAAATCGTCTTCAAATATGCCGCCGATGAACAGTATGTCACGTTCTGGATGACAACATTCTTCTTAACTCTATGATTCAGATACTGCATGTGGACATTTCCCGTACAACCTATTCTTAGTCATCTTCTGACACGCACGTTTGTTTGTTTGTTTGTCTGTGTTTATCTGCGAGTGCTGTACAATTCCACAACCTTTCCTCTATTTCCTTATCTGTTCATGTTATTTACTAGTCTATGAAGAGAGGAAAAGCAAATCCTCTAATTCCCTTTGTGTGGATGTGGATGTTATTTATATCAAGTCCACAAAGCACCATCAAGTCTCTACAAGTCAGACGACAGGAAATGAGCGAAAGCACGTTCGATATTTTCAACCGGTGTTCCTTCCAAAATACTTTCAAAGGTTAGAAACTTGAATCATCTCGAGTGAATTGTTTTGCTTCAGCAATGGAAATGAGGTGGAGCAGAAAGTCAAGCAGCATGGTTGTGAAATCTTGTCACTGGTTACTAAGGTACACACTGTTTGGGGCCATCAAGAAAGAGTGCATTTGAACACTTAGCAATTGCTGCCGAGAGTGGTTGTGCTCGCCCGACGGTAGACGTGACATTTAGTGGGGCGGCAAGGACGTTTTGTCACAGAAGCACCGGGCATCGGCCCAGGAGCAATGGGGATCGGCCCAGGGGTTCCGGGCATCGGCCCAGGAGCTGCGCAACGCCACCGCTGTCTCATGAATATTGAGCAAGTGGCAAGTGGCAAGTGGGTGGAGACATTTTGGATATAAATGATCACTGTTTCAAGTAACTTCCTTATGCAGACTACAATTCTGGATTAAGATGAGCCTCTCATAATCAACAACAACCACAACAACAGCAGCAGCAGCTAAGGTAAGTTTGTTTGAATATGGCTCTAAAAAACTTTGCTTGATGCTGGTGTTAAATTGCAGAATTCTTCAAAATGTCTGGACTAAACACACCATTTGAACGACCGTAAACGTCGACAATTCATTTCATTCTGTACTTTGTTTTGATTTCGAGCAACTTGAAAAAAATCATTTCAAACGATCCACGATCATCTTCGCAAAAGGTCAAAAGGCTCATCAATGGATCGCATGCTCATCCCAACTACCATTAGCCCTGAATTGATGACCTTTTCATTTGGATATTTTTCCAGATCAAAACACTGCCTCCAGCCAATTCTTGCCAATCAGCTGAAGAGCCAGTGGAAATGGAAAGCACGCAAGAGTTGGTGGTCTTCGCCAAGGAGATGCTCCGCCAAAAACCCAGTCGACATCTGCTCAAGGTCTACCTGATAGGCTCCGTGTTCGCACTCGTGGGGACTGTCATGGGACTGCTGGAGATGGCGTCTCGGCCGTTCTCTTCGGAAGAGCCCGCCGACGCATCGATGCTCCTCGGGATGGCCGAGGAGCCGAGGACCGTTGCCTCCGTGACGCCACGCCAAGTCCAGCTGCGGGCCAAAAAGGAAGAGCGTGAGCAGGACACCATCCAGAGCATGACTTTTTTTACCAAGCTCCAAGGTGAAAGAAGTTTGTCCAATCGGCTACATGCTTCAAGAAGTTAACACTAGATATAGTGCAACATTGCTTGAAAACATGAATGAAAAGAGCAAATGAGTTTCAAGCGCTCTTTTTACACTCAACTGTGACTGTTCATTTATTTAGGCACGTGTCACGCCTTTTTATTCCTTGCACAAGCACTTTTCATGTCAAGACTGTGATGGTTATTATGAGCAGCCCTGTTGTACAGTATTGTTTTAGTTTTGAAAGGTCAACTACAATTGTTGTAGTCATATAGCACCCCCTAGTGGCAGAATTAAAGCAGCCCAACTCTTGAAATACATGGTACTTGCAATGTTTTGGTACACATCAATAAAGTCTATTTTATATTTGAAAGTCTAATAGAGTACATACTGCCATCTCATCTTTCTTAGGAGTCTCATCTTTGCTACCGGTAGACTTAAATTGGCTGCGGCAGGCATGATTAATGTGTTTTCAAAAAGAGGTTGTTGTAAAACAAGTCATTCACTCACTAGTGGATAGTGCAGGGCCGGCCTGGCTGCCTGCCTGCCTGCCTGCCTGCCTGACTTCCCACTTACCAGATGACTTTTGAGAGACACTCTTATTGCTATTTCACCATAAAATCTACAATGGGCTCCAAATGTTAACACCCAAAAAACTCAAGTTGATCATTCATCACGCGCATGAGCACCCACGCACGCGCACATATACACACATGCACACGCACGCGCACACCCACACACGCGCGCGCACACACACACACACACACACACACACACTCTGAAGTGGGCATTTTTATTTCTTTCCTCAAGCTGGGTTACAGAGCTTTAAGTGTCTCGCAAAAGATCAGTAAAGTCATTAATGCTCCCACAGTCCGGCAAGCATGAACCCACAAGCTGTACCACTTTAACAGGGGTCAAAGGGTCAGCTATAGAGAGCCAAATTAAAGAGAAAATGGGATTAGGGAAATATACATATAAATATATATATATATATATATATATATATATATATATAGATATATAATTTTTGTTGTTGTTTTTTTTGCTCAACAAGGATTTACTTGAAAAGGTTGTTAGTGAATACCAAAGTCAACATTCCCAATGTGAAGTTGTGGACTCCTTGCCAAGGCCTGAGTCAAACAAGCTTTGTGTGTTACTTTGTCTGACTCACTGAGAACAACAGCGACTGCTGTAAAGGTGAGATAACGTAATGGTTTTTAGCCAATTACAAATACGTATCTCTTCTTAGCAGCTGAGCCAGCTGTCGGGAAAACATTTGCATCACAACAGGAAACGTGAACAGAAGAATTAAGAACATTAATAGTGGCTGGGAATTAAAGCCTCACCACAGCGGCCTGGATATATGCTAGCTAGAAAATGGGTGGACACAGGGTTGGGAGGGATGGAGACAAAAATTTGAACCACAGTCCCCTAATATAGCAACATTGGATTGTCTGTTCTTTTACTGTAGACAGAGACATGTCACAATTGCTTAGCAAAGGTCCTTCTCACTACTTAGCATTACGTTACCATTTGAACTTTTTTTCAGAGTAAAGAACGCGTATATCAAGTTAATGACAAAAACATTCAAATGGAGTGTTGACCTTATCTAGAGTGACACACAGGCACAACTTTATGTGTGTGACTCATGTATATTATACGCTGATGCACATATTTTGTACACTTGGGCCGATTAAAAAAAAAATAAATAAAAGTCCATTGGTGTGTTGCTGCCTGGCAACGTGGGGAGCTTAGAAACACTATATTTCCGCTTTAGGCCTATGGCCTTGAGTCTTCCTCAAAATCTTTAAAAGACTGCTGTAGGTTGTGTGTAATGTCGTCACACAACACACACACACACACACACCGTGGCTGCTGGAGCAAATGTTATTGAGCTACTCCATCTGGAATCGGTGACAAAGAGGGCACATGAATCCTATCTATCTGGGCGATACACACATCTTTTCTTTCAGGACGACAGTTCCCAGGTGTCTATGACATGCTCTTGTCAATATACATCTAGGATCAAGAATTAGGTCACAGTTTAAACGTACAACATATATCTCGTCTTGCCTAATTCAACTGGTTTTAGGGGCCCACACACTACTGGAGCAATTGTGAACCAAAGGGAATTGTAAATATCCTCCACACGCAACGGTCCAGATGGACAGAAGAACTTCGGGAAAAAAGACAGACTGAGGACACAAGTGGCTTTTGGTCCTGTTATCTTCCCCAACCGGCTCAAGTACAGCCTGAAGGAACGTACCAAGCTAAATGACTAGCGTGGTGTAAATCTTAGCGCTAGGGAGTTGTTTGATCATGATGACTGCTTTATTCTATTCTATTCTATTCTAAGTTGGCGTAAACACCTCAAGTGAAAGAGCGCGGGCGGACACGGTCATAGAATAAGTGGCTGCTTTATTCTTTCTTCCATGCAATTAACATAGCATCAAAATGACCAATTTACATGATATTTGCTTCTCTTTTAATAAAACGTCAACAGACTTGAGCGGCGTAAACGGACCCCTACCTTAAATGAATGTAACAAAGGACCCCCTTCAGCTGCCCGTAAACATGCCTGACCAAATGAATGTAAGAAAGGACCCCTTCAGCTGCCCAGAAACATGCCTGACCTAAATGACCCTAACAAAAGACCCCTTTGGCTGCCTAAAAGCACGCCTTTCTAAAAAACAAAACAAAAAAAAAAAAAAACAACAACACAAGACTGTATACAAAGCGCTTTCGGGTTAACGCGATTCTCAAACTCTGTACCCCAAAGTCGGCGTAAAATGGCCAATTAGGCGTATGACAAACACGAAGCACCTGATAAGATGTTCTGCAAGGTTTTAGAGAGAAAACTAGAACCCATGACAAGTGAAACATGCTGCAATCCTTGACAAGTCTACACCCTGCTTTTCATAGTCACAAAATCACAAAAACAGTTTTTCCTGTAGTCAAATGCTTTCAGCTATTTTAGATGAGCCAATTCCTCAAAAGAAGCTTGATGTGAGTCAAAGTCCATGTTGAGGAATTCTTGCTCAATATTCTTCACACTGGACTTTTTGTGGTGCTTTTTGCTTAAAGCCCGGCGGCAGCGGCGGCAGAAAGCCTTTCGTCAGCGTCGGTGACGAGCACGCCGTTGGGCGGTGGCTGTGGGCTGACTTTTGCCAGACGCTGCGCCTTGCTGGAAGCGCAGCTGTTGACGCAGAGTTGGCAAGAGGCGCACGGTGAGTTGCAGCGTGACAGAAAGCGGAAAATACTTATGCGCCACAGGAACCAGCCGGGAGACCAACAGCACCAGCAGAGCACTGCCGATCCCACCAGCACACCCACAATCATGAAGAGTACCCACAAGGACACAGAGGCAGGAGAGTCTGCAAAACAATGACTGTTTCAAGAAATGACATACAAAAGAAAAAGTTTGATTTGACTTACCGGAAACAGACTCATAACTAGGAGTGCTGTGTGGAATTCCACAGTTGAAGTGTGTTGGCACTGTGGGGGGGTTGACAAAAGATGGAGGTGGCGGTGACAGCGGCGGCGGCGGCGGCGTTGCTGTTGCTGGCTGCTCTGCTGCTACAAGCTGACCTGCTGATGAAGGACACAACCAAAATGTCCCAATTTGTATGACCAAAACAAATGCTCCATAGATAAGCCGCCCCAGGCTGCAACATTCAAAGATTGTGCACCGATGATAGTCGGGAAAGGAATGTACACATCAATCTGACTGACCTTTGCACCCTGTGGTTAGATTTTCTTCCAGATCACTCCCATCCCCGCAGTTGTCAATGCCCTTGTCATCGCACACCAGACTGAGTGGGATACACTTTCCGTTCCTGCAAGTGAAGTAAGGCTCACTGCTGCACAAAGAATGGTTGAAACCTGAGGAGGAAGAGTGAGAGAGTGAGAGAGTGAGTGAGAGAGTGAGTGAGTGAGTGAGTGAGTGAGTGAGTGAGTGAGTGAGTGAGTGAGTGAGTGAGTGAGTGAGTGAGTGAGTGAGCTAGTGAGTGAGTGAGTGAGTGAGTGAGTGAGTGAGTGAGTGAGTGAGTGAGTGAGTGAGTGAGTGAGTGAGTGAGTCAAGTCTCCATCAAAGAAGGGCAAAACATTCATCAATAAACACGCGAAAGAAAAGTCAAAGTCAAAGTCAGCTTTGACTTGAAGCGGGCTATCATGCTGTGGCGCCTTCCGTTGTGGTTCCTTGCTCAGTCCACTTTGTTGTCCTCAAAGGAATGCCCATTCCCATTGAGATGCAAATGAACTACAGAGTCCTCCTAAATTGTGCCATCTATTTGTGCCCTTTGATGGGGGTGACCGTGAGGAGATTTAGGGAACCTTTAGGATTCAAATCATCTCAGGAAGTGTGCAAATGCGCGTTTACCAAGTCGGAAGGATGTGAAGTCCCCCACAAAGTCCACTCTGGGCTGAGTACCACGGGTGACCAGTCGCAGGGTCAGGTAGTTTCCTGTGGAGAGCACCGGCCGCGGTGGACTCTTGCCACAAAGAGGAGGTCCGAGAAGAGGCGAGCTCCTGTCCCGTCCGTCGTAAAACTGAACGAAGGAGCCCGCGTGACAGGGATCCCCCCCTGAGCTTTCCCCAGAGGTGGGCTCCACTTTTGCGTCCAGTGCTAGCAGGGGCGCCGGGCTCAGAGGGGCAACTCGCAACAAACTGTAAACAAGGAAAAAGCGAAAGTGGAACTGGACCTTGTCCTTCGGGGAGCTGCCTTGCATGGTCAGATGGCAGTCGGTCCCCATTGTGACAAAGTAGTACTTTTTGGATTCTTGATGGGAGTTGATGATCATGCCGTCGCCCCGGATGGTCTGACCGCAGAAATCCACCACATTCACTGAGGAGACCAGCGAGCAATCCATTAGCATTACAACCAGACTTGCAAGCAGCCAGTGCTCTGCACACATCACAGATGCTTTTATCTGTCCCTAAAAATATTTTCCACACTGATTGATTAAAAAACGTTGTGACAAGTCCGCCTGTTGACAAGTCGAACCCTCCACGAATGAATAATACTTCATATATCATTTTACAAATGACATTATTTGTATTATTGGTGTTGTTGTTGTTATTCAAACCTGGCATGCAAGAGAAAAAAACAAGGGCAAATTCATAATCAGCGCAAAAGAATGGAGGGGGGGAAAAAAAAACTCATTTTGTTTCAATTTGCTGACCACCACGAATGAAACATGTGACGTTTGTCAAATAAACATAGAACAAATCATACATTTTGTGAATGTACATCATTTGGGAGACATTGTTAAAATAACACAACTATTTCTGTGCTTAGTGGTTGGAAAAATGGGACTATTTCACATCAAGATGTGATACTTTTGCATTCCTTATTTAGCTGTAGTAAACTTGAATTGATTGTTTGAAAATGTGGCAAAAGCAGCATCCATCAAACAAGCAGCGAGCGGCGTTACTTCATGGGCCGGAGCAGGATAGCTAGATCCGGCCGGCTTTGACGCCGGCCTCATCTCAGCCGCCCTGCCAAATAATGAGAACAATCGCCCGTGGAGTTTATTAGCTCTGTTTCCATGGGAAACCATCAGCTCCTCCTGCAATGACCTCCAGGAATGTCTCAAAGCCCGCCGTCGGTCGCTGGGAAATGCTCATTCCCTCCACCCGGCAGAGCTTTTTGAAAACTACATTGTCATAAATGAAAGCCACGATTCATTTGGTGCGCACACACGCACTTGTGCATGCACATGCAGGGGAGAGGGGGGGGGGGCTCAGGCTGGTTGTTTGCCAAACACTAAAGGGAAATGAGGTAACTTCATTCACACGCACTATTGAAAAGCCTCCACAGAATTTTTGGTAGAACAACAGCAAATGCATGCAGACAATATGGGAAGCTCTCCTGTCTCATTTTTTGTTTACAAAAAAAGTCGCAACTCCAAAAAGTGAGGAAAAGAAGACTAGACATGAACTATGAGTATTTAAGTCTGACAAATGAAAGACCCAAATTTATATTGCTACATTATACGACCCAGCTTTCACATACGTATAAAAATAGAACTTGGATAAACGTGAGTTTGCGCACGCGGTTTTAATACAGAATTGAGGGAAAATAAGTCGCTGACTTCACAACTGAATTTTTTGGGTCAAATTTGAGGCCCAGTAGCTAACTTCATTGGTCTTCAAGTCACGTTAGACGTATAGTCAAAGCATTTAAGGATTACGACTGTTAAGCAATAAACTGAAAGCAGGACGTTACACACAAGGCTTGCGCACGCACGCACGCACGCACGCACGCACGCACACACGTGTCCTTCGTACTTTGGAGCGTGGAGATCTAACCTGTGTCGATTGTTGCTGACCCGTGGAGACTCAAAAAGCAGAGTACCAGCGTGACCAGGCGACCACGGGACACGTCCATCCTCCCGCCGGCAGCGTCAATGAGGACACACTCACAGAGAGGCGCATATCAGCGCCATTGTCGTCCACGCTGGGGACTTCAATTGGGAGGAGGACAACGTAGGGGCCATCGCGGAAACGCAGAGCTTCCCACCTCGCCTGCCCCCACCTACGGTCCCTGACATCTCCACGACGACAGACGACCAATCAGCTGTCAAGGCAGCAGAGTTGAACAAAAAAAAGGAAAAAAGTCAAAGGAAAGCAGCTGCAAAGCGCAAATGATGTACGTTGGAAGTGTAACATTGCTAACCTCAATTGGGTGGGACTGCAGACAAAAGCAGCAGGATCAATTCCAAACCTTTGACTCATACGGAGGG
Organism: Syngnathus floridae; assembly: GCF_059516105.1. NCBI lineage: Eukaryota > Metazoa > Chordata > Actinopteri > Syngnathiformes > Syngnathidae > Syngnathus > Syngnathus floridae. The sequence goes on along the minus strand of NC_142423.1, from coordinate 15,798,778 downwards.
AGCCTCGATTGGCCGCCACGCCACTTCTCACGCATGCCTGCTTGCTTGCTTGCTGCAAAATCAAGCAGAGCTTTCAAGGTACACAAGTGCAAAGTCACATAACTGGTGCATTTCATTTGAAAAAATAGAAAAGCCAGAAAATGTAAGTATAAAGGAGATGTTTAATTTTTTTTTTTTTTTTTTTTAAGAAACCAACATATTTCATTTAGCAGCATAACTGGATGATTTTGAGGTATTTCAAGTCCATAGCCATCCATTCCAAATGTTCCTTTCAAACAGCACCATGAACACAGCGTGCACGTGCTCAGGCACAATCCAGCTGCCTGTCTGGGATCAAGTCGAGCTGGCTCCCTCTTGTGGCTCGTCAAGGCAGGCACAATTAATGGTGCACTTTTGGCTGCGGGAAGAGGGACGAGAAAAAACAACCAATTCGTCACCGACTGACCGACAGCCCGTTTCATAGCATGGCCGTGTTTGCCGTTACAGCCTGGGAGCGACAGCTCACCTTCTGTGTGGCCAGCTTCTTCTCCAAGCCACCAGCCAGGCCGGAGACCGGAGTCTTACTTTCCTTCCACGGGTAGAAGTTGGAGCGAGGAGAAGAGGAGGCGGGAGTGGACAAGGAGGAGGAGGAGGACGAGGAGGAGGAGGAAGGCGGCAGGCCCAGGCGCTGCGCTGAGGGCGACTGATCCTCCAGGCCCATCCCCTTGCGTTTTTTCATCAAACCCTGGTGCTCCGACGCCCGCCCGCCCCCTTGACCGAGCGGTCCCGAGTCCCCCACTGTATTCCGACAGTAGGAAGTTTTCATGGAGGAAGTCTCCGAATGAGTCCGTCTGTAGGTCCAGACTGTCTTGGCGGCTGCTGAGTGCGACTCTGCCGGAGAGGGCTGGAGGCGGCCTTTGCTCCCGGGCGACGACAGCGTACCGTTGGTCTGTCCGTGGAGAAGAGGTGAGAGAATAGGGGCTTTGGAGGAGGACGGGGGGGCGGCGGCGGCAACGGGAGAAGAGGCCATGGAGGGCGGGCGGCCCCGATCCTGGAGGCTAACGCAGTTCCTGTTGGGGCCCGAATGCTCCCCTTCCTGCGATGGGGCTTTTCTTTTGCGGACGGTGGCGGCGGCCACGGCGTCCTCTCGCAGCTTGGTCATCTGCTTGCTAGGACGCCCGACCGGATTCTTGGGCCGCCCCGGACCGGCGTGATGCGCAGCCACCACGGCATGACCCGGAGACGCCGGCGGGTGAGCGCCACCCCCGCAACTCGCAGAGTTCTCGGACGTCGGGCGTCTTCCCAGCAGACGACTGAACGACGAGGAGCTTTTGAGGGGGGACTTGGTATGAGCGGCTGATCGGACTTTACAATGCAAGAGCGAGGAAGTGGGAGACGACGAGGGGCCAAGCTTGGGCGAGGGGGTCGGACACGGATGGCTGCTGGCTTGAGGTATTTTCCTGGAATCCCAAAAATACAAACGGGCCTTGAATCAATTTCTCAGTGTCCAAATTGCCTGATTACCTGGGGTTGATCTAAAATGTGGGTTTTTTCCTAAAGAAATGTTGTTGTTTTTGTTGACGTTGTTTTAATACACATTGAATGAGAGGAGATACTTGATTGGCCAGCAAACTTACCTTACTTGGAAACGTATTGTCAAAAGGAAAATGAGGGAACAGAAACGGTGGCCATTATCAAAGCATTATCTTGACTGCGCCAAAGGTGCCATACCAACTTGATGCTGTCAATAATGCAAAGTACTGAGAGCAGCATACTGGCGTACAGACAGACGGCCAACATTTGCGTCCTCTCGTTCATCGGACGACAAATCGTCATTTGGTTGAAAGATTTCAATTTGTCAACAATTTGACATTTTCGAAACAATCGATTGAAATATGAAAAACAGAAAAGAGTGGACTTACTTCCAAAGATGGGCGCTGATGTGCTGCTCGAGCATGCTACTAAAAGCTGACCTCAAGTGGTGAAGCCGTCTATCAAATGTGTAGATGCCGTGGCCCAAAACAATGCTGCCAAACGAGCACATCTGGGAGAGAGCGGACACATTGTATTCCATATTGATTGATTGATTTTTTTCATCTCGACTGAATATCAACCTGCACAAACTTCTTTGTTTCTTTTCTCAATATTGTAAAGAGAGAAATGCTCACTGCTATTGGTCTTGGGTGCGTCGCAGAAGATGGCAAATCAACAGGGTCCTCTGTTCCTTCCGCCTCACTTTCGTCGCTGGAAATTGTTCCGTGGACAAGAGGGCTCCCCTCATCTTGCGCTTGGCCGTCATCCTCAGGGCTGCTCTCCCAAACAGCTGTGGAGCGACTGGAAAGACAAAGGCAACCGCTTCAGTGGGTACCACGTTTGAACAACGAAGAAAAGTCATCCGGGCGGGGATTCCAACAAGAACAAAAATCCAGCATTTGTACGTAAAAGGGCAACTCGGGTTGTGGACATAAGCGACAACAGATGTACGCATGTTCCTTCCTCACAATGCCGTGCCATCGAGGCTGCCGCTGCAAGCAGTCCTTATGCTAAATTGCCCAGTACCATTTTGGAGATGTACATAGCTTCCTTCAGCAGCGCTAACCTGAAAGCGGGGAGGCTGGCCAAAGGTCTCCGACAGGGTGGAGCCCCCCCATCTTGTTCTCCGGGTGCCTCGGGGCTAGGGGAGCGTCCGCAGGAGGAACCTCCCTCGGCTGATTGTGCGCCCTTGTCGCGAACCTTTGTCTTGAGTTCAGCCACTAACTGGTCAAAATTCTTACTGCGACCCGGCACCTTCCTACGCTGATGGATGGAATGGATCTGAAGAATAGGACACATTGAGTCAGCTCCTTTTCAACATCGGCCTCAAAAAATTCATAACGGTCGGTCGGTCGGTCGGCAGCCCAAATACACCTTTTAAGTTCAAACGTCTCAACACTTGCTGGGACAAATGTACACAAAATGTATGCGTTGATCACCGTTATTTCACAAACAAGGGAGTTCGGGGTTGTCTAGCTCATAATCGGAAGGGAAAAAGTCCAAATGTGAATGTTTGGAGCTTACATTGCATGTCAGAAGGCGAGTGCAGACTTTTTTTCGGTCAGGATCAAGGACACCGCAGTGTTTGTCCAAGTCACACTCTCTTTCTAGAAGCACAGAGAAGCATTGGCACTCAAAGCAACTTGGAACACATTTCATTGTTACATTGACAATCACAAAGTCCAAGATGAGCATGGAGCTTCCAAAAGCTATCTTCCTTACATGAAGGCCAGCACTTACTGGAGGCCACTTTGTTGTATGGCCTGGGAATACGGTGGTGGCTTGCTGGAGAAGAATCCTTTCTTTGGGAGGGTGAAGGCCTACCAGGCGGGGTGCCTCCGTACGGCCACGGGGGGTCTCTGATGGATGAAGGTGGCGAGCTAATCGGAGAGTCCAGAGGCGGCGGCTGCTTGAACACTGATGAATCTGTGTGGCTGCTGCAGTTGCTGCTGCTGCTGCTGCTGCTGCTGCTGCTGCTGCTGCAGCTGCTGCTGCTGCTGCTGCTGCAGCTGCTGCTGCTACAACTACTACTACAGTTGTGGGAGGATTTTTCCAGTGGGGAATGTCTGTTGATAACAGATAAGCCATCATTACAATATTCCTCCATAGGCACCACAGAAATCCCAAAACATTCCATTTGTGATTACCTGGCTCCATCCTTTGTGTTTTTGGCAGGTCTGTGCTGAGGTGGCGTGGGAGGGGCTTGTAGGGCTGCTCTTACTGATCCGCCGCTGCCGCCACCGCCACCGCCTTGGCCTCCTCGACCATCCCACGCTGAAGCGGGAATGGAATTGGTCCCCTGAGAAGGAGGATGGCCGTGATGGGGCCTCTGCTGGGACTGAGGGGTCGGAGAACGTATTCGGGCGTAAAGTTTGGCCAGAGGACCGTGTCGCCTCTCGCAGTGCTTCTCAAACGCTTGTGGTTTCACTACTTGAGCACAGTGGCTACACACCACAAGGTAGAAGTCGTCGTAGCCGGGGTACAGGCCGAAGATCGACATGTCTGTGAGAAGAACAAAAATGGCCTTCCGTTTCACTCTTCAAAGAACAACTACAAACTCATCTTAAAGTTTTTCAAAAGAACTTATGCAAGACTTACCCTCCTTGCTGAGTGACATTGCCTCTGCAGCCTTTTTGCCATTTTTACTGCAGTCATCCACATCAGCCCCTAAAAAAAACAGAAGAATATTTTCAATATGCTCCATCACCATATGAAGTTGTACAGTCAATTACTGCAAAGCAAGTTCTACTTGAAAGGAGAAATATGTATGCACAAAAACGTGACATTAAACTAAGTTGAGCAAACGGGTGCACAGGTCACTGAATGAAATGTGTCTCATACAAAACAAGAATATGAATGTGTGTAGCCAGGCTCTATTGGTGAGTTGTAAGCAGAGTTGCAACTGGATGGATGGATGGATGGATGGATGGATGGATGGATGGATGGATGGATGGATGGATGGATGGATGGATGGATGGATGGACGGACGGACGGACGGATGGATGGATGGATGGATGCCAAACAATGGGTGAGCGCAAAATACTGGAAGCTGGCAAGGGCCAACTATTTTGGAAAAGAACTGTCCTCGGGTGCGCAAACATGGCCAACGTCAGTACATTGGACGTGGACATGTCTCACGAAAGAAATCGGGGTGAAGTACCGGAATAAGACGGAAAGTGGCGTTTGATATACAGTAGCAAAGGCTGGCTGGGCCAGCATTTGCATGGTGGCAGCAGCATCAGACTCCTCCTCTATCACCCGGGTGGTCGGTGTGTACGCTCAGGATCATCCAGCCTCGAGCTGGCATGCTAACGCTAAGCAAGTCAACCATTTGGATGTCTCGCTTATTAGCAAGCTAGCCTAGCTTTTGCCGGAAAGAAGTTGCAGGCAGGCGGGCGGGCAGGCAGGCAGGCGAGCGGGCAGGCAGGCGAGCCGGCAGGCAGGCAGGCGAGCAGGCAGGCGGGCGGGCAGGCACAGCCATACTACTAGCTTCATCCTGCCCTGATGTCCCCGCTGCCCGGTTTGGTCTGATCAAGAGTGGCAACAGTCGACAAGCCCTAGTTGCATGAGCCCCAACAGCAGAATCCAAAGGACAATGGGCCATATTGGTTGGGCCGGTCATTTTTTCATGCCAACTCTTATGCAGATGGAGCCAGTGGAGGGAGAGCAACATGTTACCCATCCAGCGCTAGGACCCGGCAGGGTCTTTGTTTGGGTAACATGGCTAGCTCTGCCCTACGTTTTGACGAAAATAAACCCTGGCTTTTGGGTGAAACGGATTTATAACAGCCAGTCGTGGCGTCATTATGCTCTCTTACCATGAGGTGCTGTCACCCCGGCCCACTCGGTCCAAGCAGTCCAGCTTTGACCCACGAAATCATCGAGGCTAGGCACCCGCCGATCAAGAGCAGCCATTACTTTCACTGCGCGTTCACGCACCGCCATCATCAGTGCGCGGCAAACTACTTACGTCATAAGTCGCGCTCTCGTCTCGTCCCGTCTCCTCTCGTCTCGACCTGACTCGACTGACTGACTGACTGACTGACTGACTGGCCTGGAACTTGTCGTGGGTGAACGCGTTCAAGAAGACGGAGAACAACCAACCACAGGGACAGCGTCAATGTGTGGACATGTTCCAATGATTCCAACTTTATACGGATTTTAGAAAGACAACTACTACATGACTTTAAGTTCCCGGAATGGTTCTTGTCCTGAGTTGATAAGGCACGCGTAAACTGCTCTCACTCTTTTGTGTATTCTAAATCAGTTTGACATCATTTATTCATCTTAATGATAGTCAAGCAAACTTACTCTCACGATGAGTATTGTAAATGATAATAGACGTCAGTTAATTTGGAAACGACAACGCGTCTATTTTTTCCCCCATTGTCTTGTGCCACCCAGTGGACACAAAGGGAAACGCAGATTGGCTCTCCACTCAGGATAGAAATGAACCAAGCAAGCGCGTTAGTCGTAAGTTAAGCACGATATTGCCTTTTTTTTTTTTTAAATAAAGGATGAAATGATTTTATCAAATATATTGCACAAAAATAATCTAACACATTGATTCCCAGGGTAAATAGAAAGCCAAAAACAAAGGACAAATGAGTAGTGGTACTTTATTTCCAAGCGTGATTGAAAGGAAGCAGTGGCATTCTCTGCACTCCAAGTGTGAGGCACAGAAAACAGAAGTTCGAAGAAAGGCTTCATGCAATCATCAGCACAAGGATGTTCACTTTTTGCCATGTGACCATTGCATAGTACATTCTAGCCCCCAAACATTTCTCATGTTGCCGAGAATGGATCACCAACATTGCTTAGGCCATTACAATGCCCCAAGCGCTTTTTAAATAATAATAATAAAGATAAGGGCAGAAAAGTGATCTTATCATCTCAATTCAAGAAAATCCTTGCTACCCTGCGTTTTTTTCCAAGTGGGAGATTCAAAGCGAAATAAGGCAAATGAAATAAAACACGTGAGAGGGTACAGGTCAATCAGAACCAAAAGGTTTGTTTGGACACATCGGGAAAGGGCAAAATGATTCCTAATCTCGTTTAAAGTTAGAGGCCTCGAGTGTACAAATTCCTGCAATGGCTGAGAACGACATTTGCTTTGCAAAACTGCCTTTTTGAACTGGTCGTGGAATGTCTTTGCTGGAAACAAACGAAAGGCTCAGCAAAAGAGACGAGGTAGTGCATTTGGACTCTTTGGTAAGGGTGGAAAAGAAAGGCTCACTCGACTTTTGCTGAAGGCAAAGCATTTAGAAGAATCAAACACATCGACATAACTGCTCTTGGAACACGAAGGGCGCTTGTGGGAAATATTATGAACAACAGTGCGTGCGTGGTGCCAGCTTCACAAAACAGCACAGCACGCCACATCTTCATCTACAAATGCAAACACAAAAACCGAGAGCATTCGTGTTCCTTGAAAAACAACACTCAAGAAAGGCCAAGCATTGACTTGAGCGAAGGCACTATGAGGTGTGCTGAGTGGAAAGCTGCTATCAGCTGTGCTTCAACACCGGTCTGTGCTTCAAGTGTCTAACTTGACACACATCTTGTACACAAACAAAGCCCTGAATAAAATGATGGATTTATTAAGCTGGCATGAGGCCGTCGTAGAAATGGAAGTTTTGACCGACAGCAGTAAGATTAAATATGGGGAGTGGGGGGCAGCGTTACATGAAGATTAGAATCTGCAAATTGCACAAAAATAATTGGCCATTTTCTTTTGTACCATGACAGCGGAGGTGTTTGTTCCCCGGAGATTTAAGGTTCCTTCTTTTATTAGGACAATCAAAAAAGCTCATTCGGGGATTAGTTATTGATGTTAAGATCACAAGTGGCTTTCCTCCTTCAACTTCACATTGGTCACATACAACAGGGACATTTCAGTGAAGTAGCAGCTCCAGCCAGGTGTACTGTCTGCAGACACACAAGAACATTTTGGTTTGGATTAAATCATGGTTGCTGAGGCGTCTTTTTCTTTCTTTTTTTCTTCTTCTTCTGAAATGCTACGTCGGAGAGACGTCAAGAGCTTTACCTGCAAAATGATTCATCACGTAGGACACGCAAGCTGGTCCATTCTGGTCTGGAGCTGGAAAGCGTCGGGCCGGTCCTGAGGGTTAACGGCCAGCATGTCCAACAGTAGCTTCCGCACGCCGTCAGACATGCACGACCTGTGCTTCTGGGGGATATTGAGCACCATCTTTGGATTTCCTAACAGCGCCTCGCCCACGGGCACAATGTCGGCTCCTCGTCTCACGTACGTTCCCAGGAGCTCTCGCTTGGACTCGGCGTCGATAAAAGTAATTCTTTCCAACATGGCCCAAATGATGATGCCCAGAGCAAAGATGTCAGCCTTGGCCGTGTAGTGGCCCTCCCACACTTCGGGGGCCATGTAGAAGTCCGAGCCGCACGCCGACGACAACCAAAACTTGTTGACGTTGACGACGCTCTTGCTTTTGTCCTCAACTTCTTTGCTCTCCTTGCTATTGGCCAAACCGGCGCAAACCTTGCTCAGGCCAAAATCGGCAACCTTGAGGACAGGGGTCCCCGACCGCTCCGAGATGAGGATGTTGTCCGGTTTCAGGTCTCTGTGTACGATCTTGTTCTCGTGTAAGAAAGCCACAGCGCTGGTGAGCTGTAACATGAAGCTGTTGTTGGTTTGCGAGTCGGGGCGTCGAGACAGAATGAACTGGTTGAGGTCACCTCCTTCGCAGAACTCCATGACGAACCACAAGTAACATGGCTCCTCTGGAGGCGTCAGCACTCGTTCACCTGCGACGTACACAACACATCACATCGTAGTGCATTGTTGTTCGACCACGTACTGGTCTATGCGACTGCGCAAAAATGGCGATTCATCATTGAACGTTTTGGAACAAGTCAAGTCTTTCCCTAGTGATGAATTACAAGTAAGTGACGATTGGCTCAACACTACTACTCTCGATACGGCTGGCGTGTGTCATGAAAACACAGAGTGGCCCTTCCCCCAGTAAAGCCAGCCGTGTCATGGCGGCGGCGGCGACACCACGGCACGTTACGTTACGTTACGTTACGCTCCCAGAAAGAAGATGCAGCGTCCGTCGCTCAAGCTGACTGGACTTGACAGCACGAGCTCGCACTGTCCCTCCCCTTCAAGGGGTGGGTGGGTCACTTGGCACAGCCAGCCAGCCATTGGGAAAGAAAAACGACGATTTGTACCTTTGAGAGACGTTTCCACAAGCCGCAGATACTGTTTGGACCGTTTGTTGCCGTGGCTCATCTTTTGGGCCATTCCGTTTCTTTGCAGAACACACTCTTCTAATTGCACAACATTTTGGTGGCGTTTCTCCAAACTTGTTAGCGCCCAGAACTCCTGGAGGGCGAGTTCGACGTTTTCCGGTGCGTCGCACCGGAGCTTCTTGACGGCGACCCTCGCACCAGACCTACGGGCCACCGCTTCGTACACGACACCATATGTACCCCTGCCGATCTCACGGAGCAGGCTGTAGCGCGGGGCCATGACCTTCCTATCCAAGCCGTCTTGCTTCAAGAAGCCGATATCATCCGCCATCTCATGATCCTCTCCTGCGTTGGCCTCGCTCAGGCATCGGAGCACGGCGGACTCGTCAGCTCCTTCTGCTGTTAGCTTGTTGCTGGCTCGCGAGCTCCTCGTGCGTCTCCGCCAGTTGTCGCCAAGTGCGCTCATCGTGGATCCAATGATTCAAACTTAACAAAGGAATGTGTCCGCATGCTTTCGCCGGCAACGCAGCAGTATTAATGCCACGACTTATTCGTATTCTGAACGGCCGTGACATGAAAGAAACGAGATGTGTCGCACAGTGGACAGGAAATGCTAGTCAAGGCATCGCGATATGTGGGCATACACTTCCGCGCCTATCAAAATAAAAGCCCGCTGTTTGAGGTCAGCTGACGGACGCGTACTTCCAAATTCTAAGCCATATCGCCGTCACTTTTTATTCAATGATGTAAATCTACTAGATTTACTCGAGAGTACCTTCACCACACATTTTAGTTTATTTTTCACAGAGGTAATACATTCTCTTTCATAACTATGCATTCATCTTCTGAAAAACACTTCTTCAATCGATACTTGAATATGTAAGTATTTATTTTTCCATTGTTGTGGTATTCAATTAGAAGTAGAGATGTTGTGGGTATCCAAGTTAAAACTTAATGACACATTTGGATATGCACGCGGTTCATATCAAAATAAAGCCGCCACTGTGAGGTCGCTTCCGGTGGAGTCTCGACTATGGCGGGACGGGATATGCGCGCGGTTCATTTCAAAATAAAAGCCTTCCTGGCTGCAGACCTCCACTGTGAGGTCGCTTGCGCGATTTCATTGCTGGCATTGAACTATCATTAAACGTTATCCAATGGGGAATGTTGACGCTTACAAAAGTCATATGAAGTTGACAATCTTTACAAATGGGAGGAAAGATAACCGTTTCATATCAGTGAGAGACACTCTTGTCTGTCATTCCGAAACCAGAAAAGAGTCTAGCTTTTTTTTTTTTGGGTCACTCACACACAAACATTCACACCGTCATATGTGGATATCGAACTCACGATGTCGGCACACAAGACACGCAAGTGTACCCCTACGCCATCAGCGACTCCCTGAAAAGACTCAAGTTGGTCACAGTCAGAGCAGACAGGGTGAAATTTCAGCTCTAATATTTGAGATGAAGAGTCCAAAATGAGAGGAAAGGCCTTTGATTCCCTTCTATGTGATGTCCTTCTGTCTGGGGGGCCTGTGAATGTTCCTGATCACACACTTCACCATCCATTCGATGCCTTCGTTGACTCCCTCCCTGCATCAGAGATGGAAATAGAATTGAGCTACCATCATGTTCTCAGTGGCATTACTCGAGTGGTCTACTCACCCTGACAAGGCAGTGCATGGTTGGACCAAACAATCTCGCTTGCCAATCTTGGGTGCACAGTCACTGAAGGCTGTTTTAATATCTGGTACGGACAAACAGTTCTGATGAAAGAGCAGACACAAAAGGTGAAGCAACCAAACTGTGTCGAGTGAATTGGGGAGGATTCTGGCAACCTCCACTCTACATTGGAATTGAAGCATTTGATTCTCACATTCCAACATTTTGCAAATAACCACAGGGAAGAAAATGGAGATGTATGAATGTTGGATGGATGGATGGATGGATGGATGGACGGACGGACGGACGGACGGATGGATGGATCCATATATCGGACTAGAACTCTACCGTACCAGTACGTCCTGTTTGTTGGCCAGAACAAGGAGCGGGACACCTTCCAACACATCGCTGCTTATCATTTTCTCTGCAATCAGGTGAAAAGGGAAGCATCACAATTCACAAAGAGACAAATACAATTCAATGCGTAAATGAGTGTAGTTCATTTGATTGCTGTGTCAATCTTAGGTTAGCTTAGCAATTAGCATAGCTTGGAACTAGCCAGAGAATGATTACTGCAAGTCCGCAACTCGACTCCAGTGTGTAGGGTGACTTACCAAAGGCTTCCTTTGATTCCGAAAGTCGTTCTTCATCAGTTGAGTCGATCACATAGATAACTCCGTGGGACTCTGCGTAGTACTAAATGGGAAAACAAACATTGTTCAATGGATAGGAATATCTCTCGCGCGCAACTCTTTGTTCTTTGAAGAAGAATGATGGATGGATGGATGCCACCCGAAGGAGTTGCAATTATTTCTAGCCCTAACATATGTTTTTTAAACACTCTGACCTGTCGAGATTTAATTAGCAGCAACTCTCTTTTGACATAGTAGACACAATTGGTTGTCATCGCGAGAAGCTACTTACTTTGTCCCAAAGAGACTGAAGTTCCTCCTGGCCTCCCAGATCCCAGAACATTAGACGTGCTTTGCCCACATCAATAGTTCCAACTGTAAAAGATTCAAATTGAGACCAAGAATGGAGCAGCAATTTTTGTATCAACATATACAAACATGGGACACACACTTACTGTTCAGTCCAACTGTACTTGTAATCTTGGACAAATTCATTCCCTTATAGTTCTTGCTGAACTTTGTTTTGGTTTGTTCCAAAAAGGTCTATAAACACACAGTTATCACACATAAGTTAAACAATGACATTCATTATATTTGATCATTACCATAAAACAACCAATTGTTCAGTGGATATGTAGCAAAACCATATTGTCCTTCCGACCGGGAGGTCGGTGGTTGGCTCCTCCGCCACTGTAACCGAGTGGAAGTGTCCTTGAGCAAAGCACTGAACTCTCACTGTTTGGGGTCAACAGGTCGCTCCAATGAAGGATGCGGAACTGTGAAGGATGATACTCCCACATGGGCTGTTTGAAGTACACACCTCTTAGAATTCCACTTCAATGTTTCAACTATTTAGAATGAATTTATTACGGTAAAAAAATATCTGCGTTTTCGCTCAATAGCTCCCAGGCCATGTGACCTATTGACCCCAAACTGTGCAGGACGATCGTCCCACATGGGACACACCTCTAACGGAGATACACCTCTAACGATTTCATTCCAATGCTTCAAATGTTTTGAAAACACCTAGCACACGTTTCTTTCTAGAGCGGCTGGCTTGACCACGACAAAATGAAAGACGGCTGGCTTGACCGCCGTCATGTATAGCACACATAAACAATATCAAATACATGATTAGACTGTCGACCGTTGACAAGGGCAAGCATAGATATGAGAGCGAAACCAGTTCCCTCGTTTATCGTCATATAAGGAAATCAAGAACACTGGATTGTAGGCCTCAACTTGACTCAGGTAACTTCCAAAGTTCTAATGACAAAATTCACATCCGTGAACAACCGAACGGCGATCCCAACAATGACAGCACCTCCTACAGATGAGGCTGAACATACCGTTTTCCCAGCGTTATCCAATCCAAGAATTAGAATGCAGTATTCATCCTTCTGAAACATGTATTTATAGAATCCAGACAACAAAGTATACATCGCGAGGAAAAAGGTCCAAATTGAACCGCAATACTGGTCAATGTGACTTTTAACTCAGTTCAGTCGACGGAAGATGATGATTTCATTTCATGCCAATGCGGTTCCATAGTTGACGAAAACAATTGAGTGTCTACGAATTACAAATCCGTAACCAAGAAGCGCAAACGTCGACGCCTGTTATTGCCCGCTGAAGCGACGGATGCGGACCACGATCACGTGTGAACACGTCATCAACGTTCGCCAAACAGTGTGGAGTCACATGCATTGTGGGAAATGAAGTCAACGTTATTGTTATCAACGGTCTACTCGTTGATGTCAACCCACGGTAAAACTACGTTTCCCGATACACGTAGCTTTTGTTGTGTCCGACTACGGAGAAACAAAACTGCCAAAAATAAAACGAATCTCGCGAACACTTACACCATCATTAATGTATTGATGGGCAACGCATGCAAGTGTTGTTATGAAATGTGTACTTGAATCATTAAAACACTAGTTCATTTTGTGCAAAATGAAAGAATGTCGTTTCAGGATGGGTGGGGCTTGCTGTCTAGAATTGTATTGTTGACGTCCAAGTTTGACTCCTGCAGTAATATCAATAATCAGATTCAAGTATTAATGAAGTCCATCTATCTACCACTTTAAACCAATGGGCATATGAATATATATATATATATATATATATATATATATATATATATATATATGTGTGTGTGTGTGTGTGTGAGTGTGTGTGTGTGTGTGTGTGTGTCAAAGTCAAAGTCAAAGTCAAAGTCAGCTTTATGTCATTAAATTAAATTTATGTGTGTGTGTGTGTGTGTGTTTTGCTACCATGGAATTTAATTGTAGCCCTTCAATGTGCTGTCTTTCTTTTGGATTGGGATTTGCAGTTGATCTGCCATATTTCACCGGAACATCTCAAGGTGATAAAGTCATCTACGTTGGTCATACTAAAAACAGTATTCATATTTAAAGGTTGATAGACAATAGATGCGGGATAAGTCTGTTTAATAGGTGTTTGTATCAGTTGTTCTACACATTAGTCATTGCTCATGGCCAGACACAGCACTTGCAGCCATCATCGTAGACAGATCCAGCTCCACAAGTCTTCACATGGGTGATGCCACCTGCGCACATGTAGAAGCTGTTTCTGTCGTCAGGGTGGGGGTACAGGCCATCGGGTTTGCCGTTACAGAAGCCGGACCCAGGGGCATGGGTCGTGGTGGTGGTGGTGGTTGAGGTGGTCGTGGGTGGAGAAGCGGTGCTAGCACCAGGTTCGGGGGTGGTGGTAGGAGGGAGTGGGGGCAACTCTGAATGGTACAGCAAGAGATAAGTTAGTGATTGAAGTGACACATTTTGGACTGACTTGATCCTGGCAGCGTCAGCGTTTCCATTTACCAATATTGAGAAGTTTTCGTAGATGAGACAGAAGAGGATGGTTGCCGGCTCCGCAGAATCGTCCAGCAAAGTCATCCAAGTCCAGGGCCCACACGAAAGCACCGCCATACTTCTGCTCCTGCAGGTAACGCACCTAGTGGGACGGACGGAGATAGAAACAGTTCCGATGGGCAGGCAGGCAGGCAGGTAGGTAGGTCAAACGTTTTCCGGCAGATGGCAACCTACTTTGGTCTCGTAGCTTTCCCTGGTGTCAAATCCCACCCACTCGTTGTTCTTAGTGGCGTAGGGAACCTTCTGGTCTTCGATCCATTGAATGGTAGTGTCCTTGATAAAGCCACAAATCTGAACCACAGACAAACAAGAAAGTGAGCTTATACGCTGCTGTTGTATTCAATTCAACTGGCACGTTTGTAAATGTCGCATGTTGTTTACGGTAGGTACCTCATAGTAGGCCCAGAATCCAGCTTCACGTGTGAACGGACCAGCTGACGCAGGTCCGCTCGCCGGGGCTCCGACTCCAGTGTCTGCCGACGTCAGACGGAAAGTACGACCGTAGGCGGCAAAACCCATCCTCAGTTTCTCCACAGGGGTGCCGTTGTCTCGCCAATACTTCATGGCGTAGTCCTAATGGATGGAGCGTTGTGAAGAGTGTACTAGCGCCACTGGTCAATTTACTGTGGCTTACGGTGTTAAAGTAGATGAGATCTCCAAAGTCGGTTGAGCCACGGAACAGAGGGCTGTTGTGACCGGTGAACTGCTCCCAAGTTCCGTGGAAGTCATAGGTCATCACATTGATGAAGTCCAATTCCCTTTGTCAAACAGAACGAGGCTCACGTCGTGTGGAGTTTTGCAAGCGGAACGCCAATGCACTTACTTGGCAATCTCAGCAATCTCATATCCTCCATCGATAGTCCCCTTTCCGGCAGACACCGCAGCAGTCACCATGAGCTGAGCGTTACCCGAGCTCTTGGCCTCTGCGGCGTAGGCTTGAACAAGTTCCTGAAAGAAGGAACGAACGCCCAGACGTTATGTACTATATATTACGTAGTATATGACGTCGAAGCGACTGGATCATACGTATGATCAAAAAGTGAAGGAAGTGGTGTGGCCAATGCCCATACCCTGCAGAGCAAAGTGAACCTCTGCTTGTCCTCTGGGGGGCTCCCGCGAGCTCCGGGGTATTCCCAGTCCAAATCCAGACCGTCGAAACCGTGAGTCCTCAGGAACTTGATTGAAGATTGAATGAATTTCTGACGGTTGGCTGCTGTGGACACCATGATGGAAAACCTGAAGAGATGTCAACGTTGATTTGAGAGATGTGTCAAACGTTTCGGCCACGCATACGTATCTTGAAATTGACATTTATTTACCAATGATTGTCACATCATTTGGTGATCTAACCCCCCCAATTCCAACCCGTTATGCAATGGGTCCCATTTTTTATAGTCTTTGGTATGACCCGGCCGGCCGGAGTTTGAACCCACAACCTTCCAGTCTCAGGGCGGACACTCTACCACTAGGCCACAGAGCTGGTACATGACAACATCTGTCAATGATTTGTATAAAATACTACTTTTGGCAAAAAACTCACAACTTCTACGATCCTACCTTGAGATTTTGAAATTGAGATGGACAACTTTCGTCAATGATTTGTACGAAACGCTACTTTGGGCAATTTTGCCAATTGCTTGAAATTGAGATTGGTCAATGATTTGTACTACATCAATCTGACTTTAGTCAAGAAATGACTCGCAACGCATGACACCGTGTGCCATTGGTACTACGATATGGGCAGCCCAGCCCGCAACTTATCAGTCAAGGTTCAAACGTTACTACTCACTGTCGTGAACCAAAGTTCCATCCGCCGACGGCCAAGAGAGTCTTAAGATGAGGGTTCCTGCAGATAGCAAGGTAGTGAGTGAGTCATCACAACCGTACATATTCACTAACGATGCATGGGAAGAGGCTTTGAGTGACTCTGCAGTTTCAACACTGCACTTACTTGGTCTTCAGGTTGTTGAAAGATTTGTACAGAACGTCATCATTCCACTCGTACGTAACCAGTTCATTGTTGGAGTTGATGATGGAGAAGGCATAGATAAGGGTGGTACACAGGTAGGGGTCCACATCTTGCGGCATGTATTTCCCCTGACCGGGTCTGTACTGGGACCAGTTTGTGAAGTAACACACCATTTTGGTGGCACATCCTTCATCGTGGAATGAAACAAACACACACAGAGTTGAATGGGAAGGATTTCACAGCAGAGAAGACAAAAAAAGCAACGTGCTTACCCAGCTGGCATAGCACCAGACACAAGCCTATGAACATAGAGACACAGTTACAATAGTGAACATAAAGAGAAGATGTGGCACTTGATGCAGATCTGATCATCGGGATACCTGCAAGTATGGTAAGCCTGGTCATCTTGATTTGCTGCTTTATTCAGCACGAGTTGACCACTGGGTTACTGTAAAAGAATCGAAAGGCTGTTATTCACCAGAATCCAAGAAAAAGGAAAACAGAGATTGTTTCGCTTGCTAAACTCACTCACCGTGGGACCGGATGAGAGACCCAAAGAGCAGCAGCAAAGCCTAACCCTTTTATACACACAAGGGAAGTGGAGCACAGGTTGTAAAGGTCATTAATATTAAGACATATTTTGATAAGAAGATGCAAGTTTGAAAAACACCTTGACAATTATTGACCAGATATACAACTCATTAACTCTGCACTTCAGATAATATACTACATTGAAGTTCAGTGAGCATCATGTGTTGTTATGTAACGTTGGTGACAGAAAAACAACTAGGGTCTGTAATCCATTAGCCTCACCGTTCATTTTATCGCACTGATTAGATGGATTGCCAGTGACTTCATTGTTTCCGTTCACTAATATTGCTGATTCCGCATTTTTAACGTACGACTTTAATTGAATCATGAGCAACGATAAAAAGACTATGTTATAGTCGATTTATAAGATTGAGCTTTCCTCTTAAGAACTTCAGCAGTACATTCAGTCCAGTCACAGCTAGTTGGAAAATGGTATTTGTCTGCCACAGCACCCAGCGGCCGGCCCTACTCCTCCGACGGCCAAACATGACGCATTTCGGAACCAAACAGAGACTGTCCGAGGAGAAGCGACAACGTGACTTCAACGAGCGGGCCCGTCCGCTAACACCCCTGCAAGCGGGCCAAAGTGTGTCGTTGGCTGCCAAGAGAGAATAAGGAAGGCAAGAAGGGAAAGGTCGTAGAGCAGGCGTCAACATCGAGCGAGGTCTTCGGTCATTAACGCAGACCAGGGATTCCTTGGGAAGGAATGGTGCGCATGTGTGAGGGAGGGAGGGAGGGAGGCCATTGTGTTAGACACACGTTAGAAAATGGGTGGTACACAACTCAACGATATAGCTGTAGCTTCCCACTCACTCGGGACGCATGTTATGCGACAGCTTCTGGGCGAGCCCCCCGGCGGCGGCGGCGGCGGTGGCGGCGGCGGCGGCCGAAGCGTTTGCACTTGAAGGGTCATTGTTCAATGTTCGTGTGTGCAGTCAGTGTTCAAAGTAAAACCAAAATGCCTATGTTAATGTTATGTAAAGTGTTATCAACGTGATAACAAGAGATAACAAAGGTTGTCGGGGGAAAAGGATCATGAATGTTGTACAGTGGAGCCTCGGTTTTCGAACGTCCCGGTTCTCGAACAAATCGGTAGTCGAACGAAAAAATTTTTTCCTTCGGATGTCGGTCGAAATTCGGTTGCCGAACCTCGCCAGATGACCCGAGAGGACCCACATGCCAACTGACTCCGTTCGTCACGGAGTCGTGTGCGTCTCCGGATAAAGAGAGTTCTTGAATAGTCAACTTTATTATTGTAGTGTATTTGACATGTAAGCCAAAAAATAGAGCGCTTCAAATCAAAATATCTGACGCAGCAGCTATTGCATAAATATGCAAGTGGCAACAACAATCGAATTCGACTGACAACTCTCCAAGAAGAATGGGCAACGATGACCCGATCAATCGAGGTGTGCAAGCCAGCCTGTTATTAAAAGGGTCTCTTCAAACCATTTGAGTTGTTGTACTAAGTTCATCTTGTTTTTCCTTTTCAGCGAAACAACTGCCACTTGGCTGCCGATCAGACGTTAATCAAGGAAAAGGCCGCGCACGTTTGACCTGCATGTTGTGATGTATGTTTTCCACGCAAAAGCTGATGTTCAAACTACAAGAGTTGTTGAGGCTCCACGTCGGCTGCTGGTCGTCTATGTGAACATCTAGACGCCAACATATTTTCCAAAGGTCTACTTCCTGCATGTTGCGTTTCCTTCTATTTTAGATGGACTATTATGATCCCTTTGGTGTTGTTATGAGCGTATAACAGAAACTACACTACCCAGCATGCCACACTGATGTTGCACATGCTCAGGAGCGCCGCTACGTGGCGGTGAGCGATTCAAGACTACAGTTAATGCGTTTTTGAAGAATAACCCAGACGACAACCCACCTTTGGTGACTAGAGAAGATCATCAGCAAGTCTAATGAGACGTCATGTTATTATGCAAAGATACTTAAATATCCGTGCTTTGGGTTTTTGGGCGGTTTCCAGGTGTCGTGGGTAACAAACAGCAGATGGGCGGGCCATTAATTTCACAAGTTGAGGTCAAAAGGCATAGCAATAAGTGGCGTTGCAGTACAACAGGTTTCCCGCAGAGAACGCCAATGCTCTATAGTTGAGTGGGTCCTTTCATAGTTTGTGACAGTCTATGTTAAAGTTTGAAAATCAATATCTGTTGCGTCAGTGTCAAGTCAAAACAAGGAACCTTGGCAAGAACGCGCTTGGTTCTATTTGAATTGAGCATTCTTGTTTACCGTAGGCAGGCACGCTAGTTCACATGTTTTTCTTTCGCACCGTTTTGGTGTGTGCATGAATGCGAGCGGGTTAGGGTTAGGGTTCAACATATTTCTTTGGGAATTTTCCTCTTTGCACATAGCAACATCTTGGACCGGCCAGAAATGAAGTTTGAAATGATACGTTACTACACCCTTAGAACTGCTGAGTTAAAAATGAGAGAGCGAGCCAGGGAGTTGCGCGTTTGGAGCCCGCTTACTGCGCAAAAGTCGGCGAGCCTCATAAGTGCTTGGATGATGAAGATGAAGATGAAGGAAGGAAGGAAGGAAGGAAGATAGGAAGGAAGGAAGGAAGGAAGGAAGGAAGGAAGGAAGGAAGGAAGGAAGGAAGGAAGGAAGGAAGGAAGGAAGGAAGGAAGGAAGGAAGGAAGGAAGGAAGGAAGGAAGGAACGAATGAACGAACGAACGAACGAACGAACGAATAAACGAACGAACGAACGTACGAAGGAAGGAAGGAAGGAAGGAAGGAACGAATGATTAAGGAGTCAACGACAGGTCGATGTATAACTTTGTGTTTACTTCATATTGCAAACTTTCTCCCAAGGACTCCATTGGAAGCATTGCGTTTCAAGGCCAGTTGCAGCACTTGCAGGAGTCCCAGTAAATGAGACCAGGCTGGCAGCGGTGGAGGTAGGTGTTTCCTCGGAAGCACTGGAAATAGGTGTTGGCGTCAGCCGGGTTTTCGTACAGTCCGTCAGGGCGGCCGTGACAGAAACTCAGGATGGGGTCCCTGGTGGTGGTTGGCGCCGGGGTGGTGCTAGGCTTAGGGGGGAAGCCTGTAAAGTCACGCAGACGTACGTAAACGACAACTCGTTCTCTGCGAGTGGAAAATGTCTCAAAATTCACCCATGGACAGCCTGAGGTGGTTGATCAGCGGATACGAGCCGGCCGAACAGAAGGCCCCGGAAAAGTCGTCCATGTCCAGAGTCCACACGTGAGCGCCTCCCAGGTTCCTGGATGTCATCCACTCCACCTAAAATAGGATTGGCGTCAAGATGACACACCAAGATGTTTCCAGCTTCCTCACAATGCTGTGGTTACTTACCTTTGCTGAAAAGCTGCGCTGGTCATCATAGCCAACCCAAGAACCGCCGGAGGTGGCGTACGGAACGCTCTGCTCATCGATCCATTCGGCAGAAGCAACGGAGAGGAAGTCGCACACCTGACAAAGACGAATCCAACCATCCAACCATCAGCCAGCTCCTTGTTGCATACATCGTCCCACAACTTGATCCTTTATTACAAACAGCTCCGAATGACGTGTGAAATCGTTTGCTTTCCAAAAGCCCCCCGACATATTTTCACCTCATAGAAAGCCCAGAAACCAGCAGTGCGAGTGTACGGTCCGCCTTCAGCCGGTCCGTTTGTCGGCGCTCCCAGGCCGGTAGCGGCGGTGCGAAGGCGGTAGGTTCTTCCGTACGAAGGCAAGCCCAGAAGCAGCTTCTCGGACGGTGCTCCCGAGTCCAGCCAATGGGACACGGAGGAGTTCTGGACAAATGATTTTTCAAATGAGGGTCGCGAGAATAAAGGCCGTGCAATGCCCGCTTGCGTTTGGTTGTTACTTACAATATTGTGATGAATGTGGGAGCCCGAGTCGCCAGAACTTTGGTACAGAGGGCTGTTGTGTCCCGTCGCTGCCTCCCAGTGTCCGTGGAAATCGTAGGTCATCAGGTTGATGAAGTCCAGATGTCTGTGGGTTTCTCTTATTATTGCTACGACTGCCTGGAACGACTACTACCTTTGTGGCTTTGAAGCGTTCGTTCCCCGGTGGTCGTCAAATAAGAGGAGCGTGCGTGCTGCCTCCAACTTACGGTGCAATCAGGTCGACCTCGTAAGCTCTGTCAACGGTGGCGCGGATGGTAGCCACATTGGCTGACAGCAGAAGCTGAGTCTTCTTGGAATCCCTGGCGTCATTCTCGAAAGCCGCAACCAACTCCTACACAGCACGGCGGGGCGGAGCAGAGCAGAGCAGAGCAAATCAGATCAGTTACTAAGCGCATCTACGGTTTGGCTGCAGGCGGGCGGCCGTTGCTTTTGCACGAGATAAGAGAAAAAAGGGCTCTTCAAACCTTGACCAGCAAAGTGAACCTCTGCTTGTCCTGCAGAGGGCTGCCGTTGTGTGCCGGATATTCCCAAGCCAAATTGAGCCCATCAAAGTTATGGGTTCGCAGGTAGCTGATGGCAGAGCGGATGAAGGCGGCGCGACTCTCTGGCCTGGCGACCGTGCTGATGAATCTGGCAGAGAAAAGCGTGAGCCCGCGACGGGAACCTTTTTGGATCACGCCTTCCTTCCACTTACGGGCTCATGCCGTTGACCGTGCCTCCGACCGACAGCAGGGTCTTCAGAGCCGGATTGCTAAGAGAGGAGAGCAACGTGATGGATTGATTGATTGACTGTCTTCAGGGATTCAAAGGAGCCAAGCGGACGCTCGACATGAGTAGACGGACAACAGAGCGTAAAAGGTGTCGCTCGCTCGCTCACATGTTCTTGAGGTTGTTGAGGGTGGCGTACTGCTGATCGTCGTTCCACTCGATGGGAACGATTTCGTTGAAGTTGTTGATGGTGGCCAGTGCGTAGATGACGTGTGTGCACAGGAACGGGTCGACGTTGTCTGGGGTGAACTTGCCTTGGCCGGGCCTATACTGAGCCCAGTTGGTCATGTGACACACCAGCTTACTGGAAGTAGCTGAGGAAAGGAAGGCAGAAGCCAATCGAGAGTTGATCTTTTCATTGAAATAAATGCAAATGAAAACCTTAGCGGTTATTGTTGACGGAGCATTTCCGCTTTAGCCAAGGACAAAACTAGGTATCTTTGGAAGTTACATTGACAAGGTGAAAGAAATAGTTATTGCTGCAAATTGCTTGCTTCCTTACCTATGTGCAGAACTAGGAGAAGACCCAGAGCTGCAGAAAGAAAAGCAAGCAGGATGGATTCATATGTGAAAAGTATCTTTTCATGATACACTTACAAACAAAATGGTGCCTATTTCTTTGCATAATAGCATGACTTTTGAATTCGATCCAAAGGAAATGAACGTATTTACCTGGAAGGAGCTTTGCCATGGTGTCGTCGTTTGCTCAGCCAATCCGCCAGACAACTGCAATGACAAATGAAAGGGAAGGAGACAATCATCCAAATGAAAGAAGAGTAAACAAAAAAGATTGAAGCTGGAGAAAATGGACTTGACAGTCCTTGAAGGACATATTTACACCTTCAAGTTGAGATAACACCAACTCTTCCTTACCTTCTCGAGAGGATCTGAAGAACCACAACCGAGTTTGGCAGCTTGGCTCAAATTTATATCTTGCTACTAAATGGATGGTGTCAAAGTGCAAATGATAAAGCCCAGTGGGCGTCTTTTCGAACAAATACGTATGTATCGGCCCAGCCAGCCGGCCGGCCAGCCAGCCAGCCAGCTCGCGCGCCTCAAGGTCAGACAAAGGCTTAATCAGTCATGGTATTTGCGTCCAGGAAATTCAAATGATTGATGGCGGCGGCTCCCATTTCAAGGGATATCATTTAAGATGAAGGACTCATAAAAGGCACACAAGTAGAGTCGTCATACAATCGCCGCGTGTTTATTTCATCATATTGAAACAATTTCAAGCCGCCTTCACATTTTTCATCATCTCTTTGAAAAAAGCTGAAAGGCAACATTATTGCAATTTCATCTTTTTCTACGGCTTGGTTGCTTGCTTGCTTGTCAAACCTAGCTACCAGTAAATGGAAATACTACCATACTAAAGGAAGGCATTGGGAAATGATGTCTTTAAGCACGCACGCACGCACGCATTTGCAACATTCATGTTTGAGACAGTCAGCAGTTCTGGCGTGTGTGTGTGTGTGTGTGTGTGTGTGTGTGTGTGTGTGTGTGCGTGTGTGTGTGTGTGCGTGCGTGCGTGTTGGGCCAAATGAAGACCTTCAAATGTCCAGCTCACTTTGTCAGCTGCCTGTGACCCTCGATGGATGGATGACATCATCATTATCATTACAAGAACACATTTTGCCCCGACACATTTGCCGTACCACACCGTCATGTTTGAAAGATTAAAAAGATCTTTTTAAAAAATGGGCAAATCTGCCGTGGTCCGCTATCGTGTATCAAAGATGAATTTTAGTTGGATTATCAGAGAAAGTTCCAAATAGTCAATGCACTTGACTTTTCCCGTCTAGTGTAATAAATGTGACAACGTTTTACAGAAGAGCTGATAGAAGCTGACAGGATTACAATGAGGGAGGATAAATGACATTGTTAACACGGGCCGTCATCGCTGTAGATATCATAAAAGCAGATGCAGTAAAAGAAAAGGCATGACGCTAGCGTTTTTAAAATGATCATCAAACAATAGGGACCATTGAGGAAAACTGCAACGTATTGTCTTGGACAGCTCCATCCATCCCAAAACAAACAAACAAACAAACAAACCAGTCAATCAATCAGTCTTGATACTTTTTTCATCTGACTAGTGACATACATGAATAATTTACACATGGCGGCCGTCGGATGGTGACTTTGATGCGGGCAGCTTTAAGAGGCTTCACAAAATGATTTCATTAGAATTGCCTTGCCCAATTGATACGGCGAGATGACCCTCATTCTTCTGTTACCTCAAGGAAAAAAACAAGGCGGACATGAAAGCAAAGTGGCTCTGTCGTCATAAACAATTGGACTCTTAAGAAAAGATCGTGTGAAGCCAAGCTGGGGTGGTGATCCACAATTCTGAGGCATTGCAACTCATTTTCAACAATATTTACATTTACAATGACACAACTCATGACTTTTGAATGCTGTGCTGGTTCCCAAACGCTAAACCTTTTCGAACACATGCTGACACCCCAATGTGTCGGAAGGTGAAAACTCTCCCGCTGCTTTGAGACGTGCGTGATACCAATGCATGACTACACATTCACCCTCCTACTACTTGAACACAATTTTTGGTTTGTTTGTTTGTTTGTTTGTTTTTTGACCCGTTCCAATCCAACCCGAATGAAACGGAGACATCAGAAGCGGTCACTTGAAGTTCATCAACGAAAGAGCTGGGCCTGACACAACGCTGAGAAGAAACACGGCAACCGGCAAGTGGAGCGACTGACCGGAGACACTCGCCTTGTTCTGTACCATCATGCCGGTTCCTGAAAAAGACATGACTGAATAAATATCACACCACTGCTCCTACTCCGCGCATTGAGCTCACTTTGATCGTCCCTCGTTCGAACAAAAGAGCACATTGGCAGAGCCCAGTCAAAATCGATGAGCACCCGCCGCAATCCAGCACCAAATGGATGCCGCTGTGCGCTCGCTTCACTTCCAGATCAAACGCGTGGCTGCAGTATCGAAATCTAATCCGGATGTGGCTACGCAAATGTTCTCAATCCAAAATCTGCAAAGTCGTGACGAAAAAAGGATTCACCTGAGTCCCGCGAGACGATAATCTCGTGCGCAGGTCCGTCCCCACCTTCACCCCAGGATCGAAGTTCCAGTACGACGTATCCGTTCTTGTCTTTGGGCAGGGGCAGGTTGACTGACGTCTTGGCCACGTCCAGGACCTTCAAAACGCTTTGCCCCTCATGCTTGTACAGAACCTGTCCGAGTCACACACGTTTGGTTAGCATCGAGGCCAACTCGTTGCAAGTTACGTATGTAGTATCTACTAAGACTGCTATTCATTTGACGGCAAGTGTGCCCAAGAAAGTGGCTTTGTGCAAAAGCATATTCGACGTTGCTTTGATGTCAATTTGAAATGATTTGAAAATGATTTTCCTGCCATTCAAATATTTGACAAGCATTTACGAAATGAAAAGGTCACTTTATCTGACTAAGCCCTATTCCTTTTATTAGGATGAACTTTGATACATGCTTTTTATGACCCCCCAAAACAAAAGATCAATCTGAAGGAGGGTTAATAATAAAATAGGAATTAATAATTAGCTATGTTTTTTTTGTTCTCCTAACAGACAGATTTATTGTTATGATCCAATCAAACAAGAGTGTCTTGCACAAAGTATACAGTACTATATGCGCTCCAAAGCTCAAAGTACAAGAGGGACATTTCTGCTGCCATCAGATCATTGTGGCTTTTTTTCCCTTTTCAGGATTGGCAAGCAGGTAGTACAAAGGCTACACTTGGCCTTGTTGACAGTATGAACGATGGCCAGACACAATGTCAAAAAAAGTCTGCAAACAAGACTCACTTTGTAGCCGAGTACCGCCGACTCATTGTGCATGGCCTTCACGCGGTCCCATCGCACAATTACCCACGAAGCGTCCGTCCGCCACGATACATTTGCTGGGGCCCGGTTAGGAGCTGAAGGAAGAAGCGACAAACTGTTTGAGTTGAAAAGGTCCCCGCCCCGCCCTGCCCCGCCCGATGGATTGGAGCATTTCCCTTACCAATGGCATCATTTGAGCAATGAGGCCATTTTTGCACCTTTGACTGTCCATTGTTGTCCCTCCCCGCTACCTACGTGGTTTCCTGGTGGTGACGGTGGATCGCGGCGAGGGCGGCCCGGTGCCCGCGCTGTTATACGCCAGAACCGCAACGTGATAGCGAGTGCTGGGACGTAGGCCGGACACCCTGGCTGTGCTTTCCAGTCCTGCCGTGCGCACTCGATCCGCTGCCGCTTCCCGTTCGTGCTGGCGCCAGTAGCGGATCTAAACAGACATTGTCGCAACCTTTTTCATCTCCGATAGTACAAAGAGGAAATGGGAGAGTGTACATTGATCAGGTGAGGGTCAAGCATGAGGTCACCTCATATCCTCTCAGGATCCCGTTGGTGTTGGCTTGCAGGACGGGCTCCCATGACACTTGGATCTCAAAAGCTGTCAGTGCACTGACATTTATGCTTAGCGGTCCAACTGTTGGCTCTGTGAACCAAGGATTCATAGGTAGAAATATAGCTATGTTAGAAGATGGAAATGTTGTCGTGTACAAAGCCTTCCTTTTCCATATGAAAACAGAGCCGCACGTTCATGGAGTTAGTTGTACAGATAAACATTAGGACGCCCCCTGTTGGTCTTTACTTAGAACATCATTCATGTGTTTTCATTTAGTATCAATCACAAACAAAAGCTCAGGATTGTTGTCAGCACCAAAGCCTTGTTTAAAATGACACCATTTGTGTGAAAAGATCAAATCCATCCAAATGAACCAACCTTCCTCAGCAGAGTGGACCACAGCAATTTGGCTGAAGGGCCCTTCGCCCCTGCGGTTAAAGGCTTTGATTTTCACCTCAAAGGGGCTGTACGGCGCCAGAGTGGCGTTGTAGAACACATAGCGCGACGACTCCACAAAAGGTACGCGCGCTTGCGTCCACTGTGATGACGTGTCTTTCTTCCTGAAAGCCAGGAGGTAGCCAAAGTTGTCACCGTTCTGGTATTCTCTGACCATGGGCTGGAAAGTTAAGCAGAAGAAGACCCAGGGTCGGTCGGCAAAGCCAGTCCCACCCGCTTTCCCACCCATGGCGTGGTGTGGTGTGGTGTGGTGTGGCGTGGCGTGGCCTGGCCTGGCCTCCACCTACTGTCCATGTGATGATAAGTTCATGGCGATCTCCTCCTCCACCCCCGAGTCCACTGGGTGCCACCGACGGAGCTGCAAAGCACATAGCATTTTGCCACCATTTTGCTCGGGTCATTGATTGATGTCAGCTCACCTAACTGCTGCGTGCGGATGGTATGCGAGGGCGCGCTAGGCTCGCCGCTGCCCAGGATGTTGCTAGCGATGACCTGAAATTCATAATCCATCCAGGGCACCAGCCCAATCACATAGGCCGACTCGGCGTTGCCCTCAATGTTGACTGGCTCTGGTTTGAAAATGAAAGGAGTTTGTTGATGGACCCATGGATAGATGCAGCCAGCCAAATGACAAGTCAATGGACAACGTCGTTTGTTTGCCACACCGGTGCGCAAGCGCTTCCACGTGGGCGACAGAGAAGATCGGCCCACGATGACGTAATTGCCGATGGGACTGTGGTTGTCGTAGCCGCGACTCCACCTCAACTCCGCCGACGTCTCGGCCACATTTCTCACCAGTAAACCGCCGGGTGGTCCCGGGGGCCCTAAAACAAACAGAAGACACATACGTCCGTACATACGTACATGCCAGCCAAAGTACTGTAAAGTGCCATTTTCATTCATTTGACTGTTTGGCCAAAAGAAATGTTGCCAATGAACAATGGTCATTTTTGGACCTGACAGGAGAAGGCAGGTTGCATTTTACCTCGGACCACCAGTTTGGCTGTAGCGGAGGCGCTGTCCACCACAGTTTGAGCGCTGCACGTGTAAGCGCCCGCCTGACTCAGCTGAGCGTTGACGAGGAACAGGTCTCCGACGGTTTCCTTCTACATGGGGACAGCAACATCAAGAACATCATCTTCCCGTTTACTGTTTATCAAACAATGATATCACACAACGAGCTATTTTCCATCTTTTTGAAAGCCAGTTTGGTGGCGGCTCTCCAAAGTTAAAGCCGACCACGTATCCGAAAGCTGGATAATCACAAATTGGAAGAATAACTGTTAATTGTTGGACAATGTTCAGTTCAACAAGTGATGACTCAAAATGTTCTCCATTATTTTTCTCATTGAATGGATGAATTTTGCATTCTCTCTCTCTCGCTCACCCCCTCTACTCGACGGTACGGCCCCGTGAAGTCCTCCAGGTCCAGCAGAGCCCCATTGAGGGCCCAAGTGAAGGTCAGGTCCATGGTGGGATCATGGGAGGCGTGACACTGCAGGGTCACGTTCTCACCTTGATTGATGTCGGCGTTGGACGGAGCCAAGGTGATCTTGGTAGCATCTGGGGGGTTTCAATCAATATTGGACTTGACCGATCGATATTGGAGACTAATTTGGGTGTGTGCAAATGCTACCTCTGACAGACAAGTGTCCTGTGCTGTTAGCTTTGCCCAGATAATTTTCAGCAAAGCAAGTGTATTTGCCTTCATCTGCTCTGCTTATGTTGGTGATCCACAAGACTCCGTCGGGAGTCACCGTCACCCTGTTCAAAGACAATCAGAAGAAATAACAACGCGGTACCATGACATGTGACACAATGAAAGAATCGGCTGCATCGATTTGATTGAATGTGCGTTCGACTCACTGTCCACACTTTTGTTGTCAAGGAAAGGATCCATCCGTCCGTCCGTCCGTCCGTCCGTCCGTCCATCCATCCATCCATCCATCCATCCATCCATCCATCCATCCATCCATCCATCATGACGAAATGGCCTGATTTTGTTTTCCCTTCCCCTTCTCCGTATACCTGCTACTGTTGGTGAGCAACTCGGTCCCACGACTCCAGAAAAGGCTGGGCTTGGGGGCGGCTCGCGGGCGACACTCAATGCTCACTCGTCCCCCTCTGGCTGCAGGGATCAGTTTTCGCACTGGGTTCGATCGGAAGTCTGGAGCCTGAACTGCGGACGGGCAAATGGTGCAGCGCTTTAGCTGAACAAAAGAGTCTTCCAACTTTGGGTCTTACCTTGGACTCTTAGCTCAGCGGTAGAGTAGATTGTTCCATGCTTGTTCTCAGCAACACACTGGTACATCCCAGAATCCTCCAGAGCCAGGTTGCTGATCTTCAGACGAGCGCCATTGACTTCTACTCTGTCCTGGAGAGTTAGAGAGAAGGTTAGAAAGTGATTTTTATTTTTTCTTACAAGACTAATTATAAATGATTCCGGCTTCATTTTTGTCTTGCTTGACGGCACAATGTTCTTTTGTTCCGAGCGCCGTGTCTAAGCCTAAGCGGACAAAACACAGAACATAATGGTATGAATTTTTTTTTTTGCACCTGCGTAGTGAGCGGCTGTCCGTTGCGGAGCCAGCGAATGGAAGGTCGTGGTTTCCCGGCAGCCACGCAACTCCAGTGAAGCTCAGAACTTATTTCCACCTCAGAGTCACTCATCACCTGCAACCAGTCTGGCTGAGCTGAAGCACACACACAAAAAGAGGAGGCCATGTGTCAAACCACAGCGATTGACTGAAAAGGGGGAAAAATAAAAAATGCTGAGGAAAAACCTTGCACGCTGATGCGGCCCTGATACACATCGACTCCCTCGGAATTGCGGGCTTCGCACTCGTAGACGCCCTCGTCGTCAAAGGACAGATCTGGTAGGATCAGGGTGGGACCCTCCACGCTAGAACCCGCCTTGGACGGCATGAGTCCATCCACCTTTTTCCATCTCAAGTTTGGGACTGGACTACATACAGAAAGAAAAGAGGAACGGTGAAAGGACGAGCATTTTCTCACCAATGTGGTCACGTGACAGAAAACCGGTGACCCTGAATGTGCTGTCAGCAAAAAGCCAGGCAGGCCCCACTTTGAAACTTACTTTCCATAGGCGAAGCACTCCAAGTGAGCGGCGTGTCCGGCAAGGGCGTAGGTCTCGGCCGGGAAGCGCACTTTGATGACTGGAGCCAACTTCTTTGGATTGGCTGCAGTCAAAGCGGCGCATGACTTTCCTTTTGCATCATCGTCATGCTCGCGTCTTACCTTCAGGTAGCACGGTGAGTTGGTTGGCTTTGCTGAAGGTACTTTTGGTACTGATGTCCATGTTGATGGTCGTGAAGCAGAAGTAGTTGCCCGTGTCATTGATCTCCGCTTTGGCAAGGTAGAGGTTACCCGTTACCTGGGATACGAACCAGCGGCCGCCATCTTTCTTGATGAAGTTTGGAAACTCGTTGAGGAGCCACCGGTAGGACAGAGCTGCAAAAAACAAGGAGGCGACGGTGTCGGTCGGGACCACTCGACCGTCCTTAATGGCTCAACCATGACATTACCTGGGTAATGTGGAGGCGGCTGACAAGCCAGGAATGATCCCATGCCTTCATAAGCCGTCTGAGGACTCCTGCTGTCAGGAGGGAAGTCGTGGAGGTCTAAAAGAAGGAACCACCCCCCCAAAAAAGATCATTGACTACATGACAAAGATTTGCTCCTTTCATTGATTGACTTACAGCCAAATTTGAGGTTGGCTGCTCTGCTGATGATAGTGCCACAGCGGTTGATGGCCAGACACTGATAAGAACCCGTGTCTCGAGCCGACTCGGGTCTGCCGATGGCCAAGTTGCCGGCGACCATGGTATAACGGAGGTCCAAACCCAGCGCAACCTCGCTACCGTTCACCAACCACCTGCGTGTCAGAGAGAAATTGAAAGAAAGATGGCGTACGAGAACACTTTGAAAGGTTCCGCCAGATATTACCTGTAGGAAGCAGCTGGACTTGCCCTGGCCTGACAGCTGAGAACTACCTTGCCTTCACTCAGGCCTTCGGGGTAGATTAGACTGCTTGGCTGTTCTTCAAAGACCGGACCGCTATCGTGACCAGAGACACACACGTCTCCACCTGCAAAAAAAAAAAAAAGAAAAAATGATCAGGCCATTCTGGGAATCAGCAAGATGAATAAGAGGCAAGAGATGCCCACAGAGAAAGAAACAAATGTCGTATTTATGCGTGCGATTGCATCAACTTGCCCAAAGCCTGAAGTGGAAGTGAGCTGAGGAGCAGTAGGCTGAAGAAAAGCTCCATGGTCTCCATCCACTTCACAAAGAGATTAGGTGCAGTCCAAGTCAAGTCTGTGAGACCTGTTTATGCCTACAAACAGAACAAATCAAAGTCAGGTTCCATTTAGGTGATTTCTTTATTGGAAGCAACCAGGCTTTAAAAAAAAAAAAAAAAAAAAAAAAAAGTGATTAGTCAGTTAATTCAAGAAGCACTTTATCACACAGTCAAAGGATTAATAAATGACATTTTCCAGGATGTAAGCTTTACGATCGAATGCCCAGTAAACGAATGCGATAACAATACAAAAGTGGTCAGAAAGCAGGTTGTGCGGAAGATAATTGGTTCCCAAATGTGCTTCGGCATTAATAACGGTGCTTCATCCTAATTTCTCCAGCAGTGATGAGGACACAATAGCCAGCACCTATAAACAATCACGCTCGCTCCATCAATCGTTTGAAAACGTTGCAATCAACTGGTCTGCATTGTCTCTGCCTGCCTGGATGCCTGCAATAACCGTTCGTTTAAGTTTGAAGCAACGTTCGGCAACACGCATTGGTCGATAAAACGCCGTCTTGCGGGGAAAACACGGATGGATGATGGGCTTCTGCCCGAGCTCTGACGCTGCTGCGTCAAGCTCAGCACATCCTCGTGGAAGTGCAAAAACAAAGCCTGCAAGCGTGCAGACGGTGCAAAATATGGCAAATAGGAAGAAGTAAATCTATCTATCTATCTATCTATCTATCTATCTATCTATCTATCTATCTATCTATCTATCTATCTATCTATCTATCTCTATATGCATGAAGGCATGGCGTTTACCTTGAAGCCCGCCGATACAGCAGAAATGATGAGAGCCGCGCAGGGCTAATTAGAAGGCGTTCATTCCCTTGTCAAGGAAACCCAAAAACGTCTTTGGATACACACGATTTTGTCCAGCCTGCCACATTCTACTGTCGCGATCCGCTCATCCCATCCCATCCCATTCCTTTCCGCCTCCCCCTTGCTTTTCTTCGCATCCCTTCTTTATTTCCGTCACTGACAAGTTGTCGTTAATATCAAAGTGCCGCTTACTTCCGGTACTGTCTGTTTTACAAAATAAAGCCAAATCGTCATTTTGTGCCACTTCTGGTACTTTCTGTTTTACAAAGTAAAACAAATATCGTCATTTTTTTTAAAGTTGTTTTTAGATCCTAAACCCTGGGTAGACTGCTAGGTGCTGACTAGAAATGTATGTTGTGCTTAAAGCTATATACGTCTACATTGCGAGTGAAGTGTTTTTTTTGAGTTTTTCCTTGCCCTTTTGGGAGCTTAAGATCAGGGGATGCTTTGAGAATAATTGTCAATTTTGGGCTATGTGAAGCCCTTTGAGACTGTTTGTGATTTAGGGCTATACAAATAAACTTGACTTGACTTGAATTGGTTTTAAGAAAGGAATCTGATGTATGAAAATGGGTTGGGATGGCCGAGATTGTCATGGAGCGGATGGAGCAGGGCGACCGAATGCAGCTTGGACCAGCTCGGTTCAGTGAAGGGAACGAATGAACAGAACCGGCAAACTGACATGACTTGACAAAACAATAACTGAACTGACTGACCGAGACGTGAGACAAGAAAACAACAGGACATGGAGACATCAAGACATAACGACGACGACGACAACAGGAACCAAAAAGACATCAAGACAACAACACAATGATCCGACCGGGAGGGAGTGACACGCAGACAGGACTTAAATACGCGACAGGTAACGAGAGGCAGGTGACTGTGATTAGTACATGGTTTGTGAGTTGACACAGGAAGGGAGGGGCGAGTACACAGACAGACAGACACAGACAGACAGACACTTCACTGGTTTCAAACAAATTATTTTAGGTGCATTACCTGACATGGTTCGGCAGTTTCTTCCGCCTTCATCAGAGCCTTCCGCCTTCTCTGAAAAACAAGATGAACTAAGTACAACTAGACAGACAGACAGACAGACAGACAGAAACCATGACAACCTAGACACATACATAGTAACACGGCTGGGGACGAGAGGTGACAGAGATGAGCCGAGACGACCTTGTCTGGTCATATTGTGCATTGATGAAGGCTGAGAGAGCTGTGTCACATCCAGATAGATGGCCTGCTGCACGTGTAACCTGACTCAATGTTGCCAGTCTGCTCAATCTTCCGAGGGACTGTCACAAAGCGGTAGAGAGAGACAATGACTGTCTGATTGGCTGCTCCAGTCTTCATTTGGATGTGGGCTTTGCATGCTTTCCAAAAATGTCCATGGCAGGTTCATTGGAAATGAAATGAAGCACCATTGGAAACCCAAAGTGACTGCAAACATAAGAAAATATAGTGTGAATGATGAATAAAGATCACTTTAGGGCTGAAATGCCAATTAAAAAAAGATGTGCTCGTTTTCGCTTCCACGCCCTGCTGAGCTTGCGTTCTCCTCCACCACATCCGTCGTGTGTCAGATAGGCAGAGCATAAACAGGAAGGACTATTCCCTTGTGTCTGGCTAAAGTGTCCATTCAGTGAGGCGCATCTAATCATGTGGCACTGCAAGCATGGAGCGCTGGAAAACAAGCCCAGAGGTTCAGCTTATCGCTCCAAAAAAACAGGAGAATGAGCTCGATCATAAACGAGATGCTTAAGGAAGTTGGATATCCATCGATCATATATACAGTATATTTAGTTTCTACAACAGCGGTCCCCAACATTTTTAAGCACCAAGGACCGGATTCTTGTCAGACAATATAATCACGGACCAGCTGTTAAGGTGTGGCGGATAAAGACAATGAAATAAAATGATCTAACCGGCATAAAAGCAATAGTGTTATGGTGCCGTCGCAGGAAAGGAGACGCAGGAGGTGTGTCGCAAAAGACTGGACTGAAAAGGAGGAACAGAAAGAACAACAACGGAAGCGCGTGGCTATTTACTGTTACCTATTTCAAGGCAGTGACCAAGCAGGACACCGCAAACAATGGTCTGTGACCGTCCAACTAGTTTTAGTTTGGGGGAAGGAAAAAAAGAAAGAAATACGAATGTCATTTTCAAACGTTTCGTACATTTTCAAACCATTTTTTTCGCTATTTCATCCAAATGAATGTGGAACAAATGAAGTTGTCCTTAGTCATAGCCACTATTTATCATTCGCGACAGGTCAAAAGACGACAGATTTGAATGGAGAGACTCAGGTGAGGCCTGACCACAAACGCACACAAATATTGCGGGCTTAACAGTACGCGGAGTCAGTGGTGCAAGAATCAATGAGACAATGTCCTTGGCAAGAAATATAGCTAATTATCTGAGTGTGAGGAGGCTATGCGAGTTTGCAAAGCCCCCACTTCCCTTGGGGATTCTACCCTGACTCTTAAATGAGCTGCTCCGCCGCAGATGCACATTAGCCAGATGCCAGCAGCAGAGAGCCATTAGCTCATGTCACATTGACACCACCCACCCCCGGCAGGGCAAGCAGGCAGGCGGGCGGGCGGGCGGGCGGGCGGGCGGGCAGGCAGGCAGGCAGCCACGCAGGCAGGCAGCCACGCAGGCAGACACACAGGCAGGCAGCCACGCAGGCAGGCAGCCACGCAGGCAGACACACAGGCAGACACACAGGCAGCCACGCAGGCAGGCAGCCACGCAGGCAGGCAGGCACTTGATTTGTCCAGTAGCTTCCCTGCCCCCAAGCACCCTTTGCAACCCTAAGCCTTCTCCTTTCCACTGTCTTCTTCAGTCTCCAAATTCCCTGAACCAGCAGCAATCAATATGAATGCAGTTTCAAAGACATTGGCAAATGCTTTTAGGACATGCAAAGACTTCCAAGCATCATCCAATGTCAATAGTCATCAAAACGCACAACATAAGCACATTTGCATGCTGTGTCAGTCACTTGTATTCTTTTGATAA
This sequence comes from Syngnathus floridae, assembly GCF_059516105.1. NCBI lineage: Eukaryota > Metazoa > Chordata > Actinopteri > Syngnathiformes > Syngnathidae > Syngnathus > Syngnathus floridae. Next base: position 15,764,597 of record NC_142423.1, on the reverse strand, counting down.
TGAGAATATTTTGGTGGAAGAGAGCAGGATACGGCACATAGGCATCCACAATGGATGGGATGCCACGGCGAGGTGAAAAACATCATTTGATATCGGTTTTTCTTATTCAACCTTTTCAGGATGAGCAGTAGGAGCGGCCACCAGGGCCCGAGCAAGTAGAAGTCTTCATGTCTGCAACCAAAGATCTTAAGACGCATGAATAATTTAGTCTTCCGAGATTGAGAGTACTTTGAAGCCCCTCCTCCAGGTCTGCCCGGACAGTAGAAACCATGACAAATGCTTTTGTGCGAGACATTGGATTTTGCTTCATTGACTACTCAACATAACAAATGACAGACGGGGGGGGGGGGGGGGCAAACATTTAGAAGCGGGTCGAGTTCCCGTCCTGGCTTTCCTCACACCAGACAAGGAAGGGAATAAATGTAATGGACATTTCAAAATAATTGGCTACTCTAGCTAATTGACACAGATGAAGATTAATACATATTTCTGTCAGGTTGAAAGAAAAACAACTAAGACAGCAAATAAAAATACAATCTATGACCACTTCAGAGCTAATAAAAAATCCTTTTAATTATGTGTGGGTATGTGTATTGATGCTTTACACTTATTCACCATTCTAGTTTTCATCACTGTTCATCAATGGTGTTGCGTGAAGCAACAGCAACCAGCTATTGGATGGTGTCATGAAAGGGGGGGGTGAGGAGGTGGAATTTGACTATTTCATGAGAAATGAGATCACCATTGAGTCAAAGGTAATATAGACTCCATCATAACAGTGGAAAGTTTAAAATCGCTTGTAATGGCCATTTGAAAGAAAACAAACAAAAGTAAGAAATATAGAACAAAGAATAAGCTTATTACCAGAGTTGTTCAGTCTGTAACGCCAACAATTTGAAGTGCATCTATAAAACTGCGAATGCCACTGCCACCTACGGTAAAGGATGTGTAACTACACTTCATACTAATAAAATAAAGTAAAGCATGCACCCCCCCCCCCCCCCCCCACACACACACTTATTTAGAATGAGCGACTTGGACAAAAGACCAGAAGTCAGAAGGTAGAGAAAAGAATATAGCTTTACTATAAAGAGGGCTTGGCTAGCAGAAGTTGCAACATCGCATCATACACGCACGCGTACATGGTGACTACATGTTTGACTTTTTTTAGTTTTATTATTAAGTCGATGTTTCTTTCAAAAGCCGTTCATTGCATGTCAAAACAAGATTTGGACTCAGGGCTCCGAAGAGCATCATCAAAAAGATAATTCATTGCAGAAAAGCTGAAAACAATGATGTTGCAAATGTTCTATTGTTCGCAGAAATGAAGTAAAGCACAGTGGACAATGGCACATTGACCCCCCCCCCCACTCACAAAAGGTCAGCAGGAGACAGACACTGAGAGAGCGAGCGAGCGAGCGAGAGAGGAGAGAGAGAAAGAGACACTGCAGGAAAGGAAAATGAGCGCAACTAAATGACAAAGAAAAGTCAGAATGGATGATTCTTTCTCTTTTGCCAGTTGTCTTTCTATGAGCTATGGTTGTGAGTATTTCCTTTTTTCAGTAAGCTGCTGAAGTATTTGCACTTTGAATCGGAGCCTGGGCTTTCATTCCGAGCTCAGGACGATGGCAATCAGTGTTTTTGTTCCAAGGATGACGTCATTCATTATTTCAAATTGGACCAGTCCTGCACTCTGCGGGATTTTGAGTTTCTAATCACTACTGCTACCTATTTACTTTGCAAGTCGACTTGGTGTGAAATTTTCTTCTGTTTGGGCCACTACAATTTCAGGTTAGCTTATGCAATGGGAATAAGATATGGCACTGAAAAGGAAATGAGTTTGAGCAAAACGCATGGTTGAACAACAGTTACGTATGAACTCCAAAGCACCAATAAACAGCACATTACTACAAAGTCAAAGCAACGAGTGAGATGAGGCGGGCCGTGAATTTGGTTGCACAGTGCAAATGTTAGTCAAAGCTACATAACAAGGGTGCCGCTCACATTTTCAAATGAGTGAGGCCTATTTGTTTGTTGGATCTAGCAGAATTTGGGGCTTAAACATTTCAATATTTACAACAGGCTGTTTTGTTTTGTTTTCGGGATGCTAATGTACTACATAATTCGTATGTGACAGATCAATTGCAAACAGCATTTTGCTTTGAGGCGGACGGACATAAATGAGAATAATAAGAGTAATACAAGATGGGTACAAGAAAAGCTTTTCTCGTGTACGACAACACAATTCGCATTGAACATGTTACACTTACGTACGTGTTATAATGAACAAGAAGTTATTTTGCAAACATTTGGGCTATTGGTCACATAAAACAACAAAGGGGTCAAAAATGTTTGTGTCACATTTATTAAATACATGATTACCTATTGGTATTAAAGAATTAACAGGATCCACATAAAGCAATAAATACAATATCAAATAAATTTGTCAGATAAAATATGAACTCCGGTCGTGAACTGAAGTCAAATGGAAATCGATTGGATCTATTAGCACTACTCTCTTGTGCTCAATTGAATTGTGCTGGACTGAATGAATGCAAAAAGTCAAGCAGTGGAGTCAGAATTAGAATTGCAGGCAGGCATACAAACGGTGCGTTTCTACTTCTTTCCAAAAAGAGCACCGTAACATTTCCACGTTATGTGATCAATGGAAGGTTTTCTCATGCTATACGTTTTGAAAACTTCAATGCACAAAAGTGTTGACAAAGCCAATTTTGACCGAAGACGCGATACTATTCCTCTTCCATCGACTCTTGCAATTATGATCAGCAACAGCATCATTGTGCACTCACGATGCTACTCGTGGTGTGTTTGCAAATTGGAAAGAAGAAGAAGAAGAAGAAGAAGAAGAAGAAAAAGAAAGAAAAAGCATTCCTGTTTGCCTTGATATGTGTGCTACTATGGTACTGTGGCTACTTCAATGTAGCGTCTGCTCCAAACTCAGCACTTCCAACTATTCAACAGGCCCAGCACAGCAATGACCAAAGAATGCTTTGTTCTGTTTGGGGAATGATACTACTACGTAAACATTGCCGTGTTGCTTGAAACAAAACACAAAGAGTGAAGAAGAAATTGCGAGCATGCGGCCGCATTTTTGCCCGACGATGAAACTGCATGCGTACATGACTTCATCTTTTTGGGGAATTTATTGGAGCTAAAAACAAATGGGCAACTTTGCTGCTGTCACCAATAAGAAAATACTTTTGAAAAAGTAGTAGGCTATAATATAGAATATCTATTCACTCCATTATGAGATTATGATGCTAAATAGATGTTGCAGTGTTGGTATAAAGTGTGTGAAATAAAATGTGAATAAAAAACAATGTTCATCATCATGTATACTACACCTTACTATACCGCATCCATCAGTCAGCTTGCGGCAGCTTTTTGTCTTCTGGTGATCCTCGAGCAAAAGTAACTCTTTGACGCCTTCCAAACGTTTCTTCTGTTGAGCTACGCCCCTGCTACAAAACGAGTTGTTTTTGTACAAATGGGACACATTAGCAACGTACACTGTCAGAGCTGCTATAGCACATATGGCTTTTTTCTTGACGCGGTTACCATATTGGACATCTGCACTCTGAGGTAAGAAAAGCAATTCTACCACAGTGTAAAAGGCAACGTGATTAGAAGCATGTGTCATATACCCTGCAGCTGGGATCAAAAACAACACGTGCAGATATCAAGCAATGTGAAGTGGCATGCTAGTGCATAGCGAGATAGATGGATGGACGGACGGACGGATGGACGGATGGATGGACGGGGCGCTAAATTGTGTACAGCATTCATTAAGATTGAATGAGACATCTACCAGCGGTGGAAAATTCCAATCTTTCTTTGTGTATATGTATCAATATGATAAACATATCTGCTAGCATCCTGCCGAGTTTGACGCTTGTAGGCCGATATGCCGTTGAACCTAGTACTCGTGGGGAAAGAAAAAAAAAAAGAAGAGTGCTTTTGGAGGCCGCTGAAAGCTACCCCGAAGGCACACTCAAGTCTGTGTGGAGAAAGGGCAGCCAGCCAGCCAGCCGGCCGGCCAGCCAGCCAGCCAGCCAGCCAGCCAGCCAGGCTGGCTGAGCACAAAAGCAAACCGACCACATTTCTTCTCCAAGTTGTGGAAATGGAAAATAAAGGCATGAGCTGATAGCTCACAGTCGCATATACTACGTATTCATAAGGAGTCTTCCTTCACCTGTGCGCTAGGCCGTGTGAGCGAGCGAGCGAGCGAGCGAGCGAGTGAGTCTAAAAGGTTGCACTACGCCAGGGAGTAGATGGCATTGACAGGCGAGGTGGCTTCCGAGCTTTCGTTGCCTTCAGTCTCGTCCTTGTCCTTCTTTACCGTGTACTGGCCGATGAAAGAGCCGTCCTCATTGAACTGCCCGTCGCCGCCTTCTCCGTAGTCCACCAGGCTGTCGTCGCTTTCCTTCACGTTGCCCTCCAGTGATGTTTGGCTACCTTGAAGAGGCTTGTTGTCCTCGTCGCTGCTGCAAGTCAAAGAGAAGCAGGCGATTATTTTTCTCTTTCCATGGCCTTTTAACGCTTCACTTTCAAGGAGGCCAGGCCAGGCCAGGCCAGGCCAGGCCAGGCCAGGCCAGGCCAGGCCAGGCCAGGCCAGGCCACGGAAATCTCATATACAGCTCATTAATATGAACACGGTCGGTTCTGAATCGTTTTTCGACATGCACGCTTTTGCAAGTATTACCTTAAAAATAGTCTTGTTAGTTTTAACGACTAAATACAGCTACAGCTCGATTTTACACGGAATTGCGCTAACCCCAAGAGAGAATCTTGAGACAAAGTCTTGGTTTTTGAGAAAAACATGTTTTAGGCAGCCGAAGGGCTCCTTTGTCACGTTAATTTACGTCAGGCATGTTGTTGGGCAGCTAAGGGGTCCGTTCGCCCACGTCAACGTAAATGCTCCCTCCTACTTCCAGGTCTGTTGACATTCATATTAAAAGAGATTTGACGACAAAAAAAAATTGGGGTCCGCGACCAAACTGTGTTAGAAAGTCGCGTAGAATGGAAGCGCGTAAAATTGAGCTTCAGCTGTACACTGATAATGAATGAATCACAAATATGAAAAAAGTAACCACAAAACAAAAAATACACGCACGCACATATGCACGCACGCAGGCACGCACACTCACACACTGTATTCAGGATGAAAAATTGTGTGATTTTCATCTTTACCCTTTATGAATGCAGTATATACTGTCATCCGCTGACTTTGGCCAGGAGGCAGATACAATGTGGTCGCTAGTCAGTCAAAATCCCATTCACACTGACAGGGATTTCCATGATTCAATTCATTTGCCATGCATAATTTGGGAATGTAAGGGGGAACCGGAGGACAACCCATGCAAGCACGGGAAGAACATGCAAATTCCACACAGAAAGGTCTGGGACAAACCCAGAAACTTTGACTGGATGGAGACGTGCTGACAACATGCTCTCTCTCTGTCGCTCTCTCTCTCTCTCTCGCTCTGTGTCACTCTCTCTTTGTGGGGGAGGGACTTCCAAATAAAATAGTGACATCTGGCTCTCCCTCTGATCTTGTCAGTTTGCATGTTATGCTTTTAAATAGCAACCAATAGCAGAAAATATTCCTTGACAGGAAACACAACTACGCAAATACAGACCACTGAGTTCAATCCAAGCGACTAGGGATTATACACTCCACTCCACGGCACATGCTGATGCAACTAAAAGAGCAAAGGTGAGAAATATCACAAAGTCGATGGAAATATAACATACGCGGTGACGTATTACAATATCCGTGGACTCCATCGCGTAAAAGACGAGAGTCAAGAGTTGAGCTTGTGGCAATGAAAGCTTCTCTTGTCTTGCCTGCTCAAAAGAGCAATAACGAGTAAGGACGGCGGGCGGCACTGATCAGAAAGCAAACGACGCTTTCTTGAGTCTGTCAAATGTTAGTCACCCCAAATCCTGGACATGCAGAGTGCCAGGAAAGATGCCTTGGCATAACCAAAGTACCTGTTCTTGTTTTGGTTCCTGTCAGGCAGTGATGAGTCATTTCAGCATATGTGAGAGACAAGTTGTGATGCGAGGGCAAGAAAGGAGTAAAGAGTTAACGTGAACGGAGGAAAGAGCAAACACATGGGGGATGGACGGACGGACGGATGGATGGATGAAGAGGCATGACCACAGAATTGGCGTCAAAAAGGTTGCCCACAGCAATGCAGCCCATTGGAACGAATGAGGAGCCTCCATTTAGTCACCTGCCTCGACAGGCTTCCATAGCATTAGCTTCCCAGCAAAAGTGAGATCGATGTATTACTTCAAAAGCAAAGAGGCAGTAAAAGTACTCATTTACGTCAATAGCTTTTGGAGATTTGATGCAACATGATGAAACAAATATGACTAGATCAAGTTTTATAAATTGGTTTATGCTACATTGTGTTGATTATTACAGTCGGTAGTCTAAATAATGGAGAGAGAAAAAAAGGCAAGGCAATGTAGTAAGTATAGTTAGCATGCAACGTCAAAGACATTTTAGACAAATTGTGGGCATTAGTCATTGTTCTTTTAGAAGAATGATGCCTCAGCAATCAGTGGAACCTGAAAGGAGCAAAAGACATGATACATTTCATACATCCATACATTAGGTCCAATTCAAATAGCTTTTCAGATCTACACTTTTTAAGTCTCCAGTTTGGGGGGTAGGGGGAACTAGGTCACAAAAAGTTTCAGAACCACCGCTGAACAAAAGTTCATGAACTCGTTCATATTTTGGGAAGTGAACGCAAGGCATTTTTGAAATTGTGAACGCGCTCATTTGAAGGCACTTCATTTTGCTTGAAGCGTTCCAGGTTTTGCTCTTCTTCGACTTCAAAACAAAAGCCATTTACGTAGTATATTGCGTAGTGTCGTATTGCATTGTACATGTTTGTTTTACGAGGGAAAGTCCATGAGTGAATGTGAGCAGATTTGCTACCACTTACTGGTATTCAAAGGATCCGTCCGGGTCTTTGTGATCAACAGGGTCCAAAGGAAGATCTTTTTTCTCTCGAACTGAAAAAAGCACAAACGTGTGTTAGACTACAAACATATTTAGCGACATGCTTTTTTGACCATTTCACAGCTTCTTATTTGGTTTGATGAATAAACTTGTGCGTGAAGGTCATTTTATTCAAACCCAAAATAATCCAATATTACTCGGCCAGCTGTCGAAATGTACAGATACATTTCGTATTGCTGCCATTATTTGGTCCTGGTTCGGTAAATAAAGTCCTTTCAAGGGTCATGTTGCTGTTGTTGTTGTTTTAAATTGCTTTTCTAGTGTCTCAATCAGCTCAAGAAGTACGTTAGTTGAAAAGTTTCCATAGAACAGCAGCAGCAGCCGCAGCAGCACCTACCTAGACCACTTGGCAAACCAGTCATGCAAGCGCCATCTAGACATTATAGAAACTGCAAAACATTACAGTTACCTACAAAGACTTCAACTTGATTTCAAACTATAAATGTTTCATGAAACGTTTTCATTGTTAATTGTGTCACTCCAACCATGGTTAATTGTACAGTAGCAGTGAAGTGTATTCATGTGTTAATCAATAATTGAATCAAACAATTTTTGCACTGTTGAATTTTGAAACAGAATCCAAAACATACTTTGATGATACCGATTCAAACGAGGTCATGCTATTTAGAAGCTATATTTCAACTTTTGCAATTGAATTTGAACATACTGTATCGCTGAATAGTAACAACAGCTTGTCAAAATCCAATGTTTGTATTCAAAGATGCAAGTATGGCAGAATGTCAACTGCAGCTAAATTGATTTGGATCAGCACATTTGCTATGACGATACTCAGCAGGGTTGATACAACTTTTGTTAATTCCTGAAGTGGGAATAAGCAAGTCATCCCAAAACATGCAGGCAGGCAGGCAGGCAGGCAAGCAAGGGAGACAGATGCTTGTGAGGTGCTTGTGCAGCGTTTGTTTAGCCATTAGCAGTTGACTGGTTTATTGTTCAAAGGCAACCGAGTGAATTAGGAACTGGCATTCTTGTGGGAAGAGATTTGTGTCACAAATACACAAAAACATTTATCAAGTCTTTTTCAGATCCACAAATACATTTTTCAAATATATCCGAAAAAAACAACAAGGTGAAAATCACAAACGTATGTGTGGGTCTGAAAAAAGGTGTAAAAATGGGGGATGCATTTGTGTGAAGCATTTTGACGCAAATCCCTCCCCTCCCCGCCCCGCCCTGTAGATTTTTGGCCTACTCCGTTAAGTCTGACCTGGATATTTGCCTCCACGACTCCGTTTGATGAAGCAGACGATGAGAAGGATCAGTATGATGAGGGCGATGGCGCACATCAAGCCGATGAACCAGCCTTGAGTTGCGATGTCCACCTGGTCAATATAGGCTGCCGCCCGCCGCACGCACATACATACGCCGAGGGAGAAAAAGCAAGACAGTATCAGCTTTTCTTTCCAGCTTATAGCACGGCGCCATCGATTCAATTTAGGCTCGCCGTCACATTATCATTATTATCATCATCATGATCAGATCTCAGTGGCCCTCTGAAGACAAGCTCTTGTGTACGAGCAATAATATGTAGCATAAGCCTACGGTAATATCTCACCTCATTTGTGGGACCTACAATACAGAGCAAATCCAATAGGGAGAAAAATGTCACCCTCTTGACAGAACACGGTTTCAAATCACTCACTTGATTTGATGCGACAAATTTGCAATTGAATAACAGAACAGGAAACAAGGAAACCACCTTCCGTGAGTGAAATGTAACAGTCAAATCAAGTGCATTGGCCGTGTCTGTGCTGAAGTTGACATGTTCCGACTACAATGCTGTGAAAAAGGATTGGCCCTTTTCTCCAATTGCTTTTTTTGGCATCATTTTTACCACTTTACTGTTTAAGCTCATCGGACAAATATACCAAGTACATATCAAATGAAGTTTTTAGTTGGTGATTTTATTTGTTAAGGGGGAAAAACAACATTTCAAGCTGCCGCCTGGCCCAGTATGAAAAAGTACTACTTGCACCGATTGTTGAATTACAAATTAGCTGTGGCTAATGACATTTGTGGGGGTAGCCGAGTTTGTTTTTACTGATCAAACCCACGACCGATTACCTCCACACCAATAAATCAATCACTTGCACACAACTTGCCGAAGGAAATGAAGCCAGCCCAAAAAGCTGAAACAAAATGTCACAATCCAAGGACATTTAGTAAGAAGAAATGAAAAATAAAGTAGATGACATGTAGACAAAGAGCTACAAAGCCATTTTTAAAACATTAAGACTCCAGTGAACCACAGAGAGAGCCATTATCCACAAATAGAGGGGAAAAAAATGAAATAAAAGTGACGCTTCCCAGGAGTAGCAAGCTAGCTATCGAGCTATCGAGCTATCGAGCTCGATAGACAGACAGACAGACAGACAGACACTTTATTATTCATTTTTGTTGCAAAGTGTGTGTCGCTTCATTTTGTGTAAACGTAAAAACAGCCTCTCGTTAAAAACCCATTAATAATCACACCATCAATTAAACAGGGTAGTGATACTGTTCATAGCCTGGGACTGCTTTGCTAATTCAGGACCTGGACCACTTCCTGTATTCCATGGAACCATAAAATGTGTTTTTGACCAGAAAATCCTGCTCAACGGAGAACATTTCCTTCGTTTTTCTTTTTTTCATCTCAGGCTTATGCGTAACAGGGTCACGAGCACGGGCAAGCCAACTTCTGACTGGCTTAAGAACATGAAAATGAAGGTTTTGGAGTGGCATCGTCAAAGCCACGTACGCATCCAATTGAAAAGGCAGTTCATGCTCCGAAAGCCTCCAGAATTGAAATGATTCTGAAAGGAAGCTTTCCACAGAGACTCATTGGTAGCTATTGTTCCCCCAACCAGTTACAATGTTCAAGGGGCAAATAGCTTTTCACACAGGCTCAGGTATGTATCTTTGATTCTTCTTCTTGATCACAATAAAAGAGAAGACTTCTTAGGTCAAGGGCCTGCCAATCAATCAATCCGATCCGATCAAAACCCTCACCTTGCTTGGTCTCAAAGGTGACAGATTTGCTGGTGACGTTGCTGAGTTCATGGGAGTAAACCCTCAGATGGTACTTGGCACCCGCCATCAAATCCGCCACTGTAATGGGGGGCTGTTGACTCACTGGTACAGTTTTCATTGTCTTGTCCCCTTGGAGACACAAGAAAGGGCCAATCATACTCTAGGGGGGGTCGTTGCATTTAACACTTACTACCAGGCTTTGAAAATCACCAAGCGTCATCAACACTGATTTATTTATGACAGTACTACTTGAGGGATGAGCAGCAGCAGCAGCATCATCATCATTCAGGAGGATTCCCCTCTGGAATAGCGTCCATGCAAGCCTCAGATGACTTGTTGCTGAAACTTCTAGTCAATGAGCCAGGAAGTGTGTGTCAGCAGGTGTTCAACCAAGCCTAACGAATAAACATCCAAATCCATTTCTCCAAAGTGCCTCTTCTCATTGTTTCCAACAACAAAAAACAAGAAAAGCAAAGCAAAGCAAAGCAAAGCAAAGCAAAGCAAAGCAAAGCAAAGCAAAGCATTGTTTGCAAGCCCTCAATGTAGTAGAACTTGCTCAATACTTGAGAAGAGAGTGAAAGGGAGAAGGCAGCAAGATGGCCATGTCATGCTTCATGCTTTCAACCATTTCAAGGGTGAAATAAAACAACGCAGTAGATCGAAGAATTGGTCCTTTCAATCGCAATCCATCATGAAAGCAAAAAACATGCCACCATCCATGAATTCTTATTGTCAGGAGCAAGAAATGCACTCTTAGAGGAATATGCTTCCATTTGCTCACTCATAATTCATTCTTTGGCTTCAATTCCTTTTTATGTTACGTGTACAGTCTACACGGTAAGTATAATGGATTTTCACACGGCTGTCTACGGTGAAAATCATCACAGAAATACGTAAGTGTGACGGCTGGAGGTTGGGGAGAAATTTGGTATTGCCGCACCGCTTGTTCATTTCCATGCCAGTGCGCTGCAATTATTGGAGGCGCAAAAATGCTCAAGTGATATACCATGTCTCCAAAACAAACTCAAGATACAGAATTTAGCAAGCCGACCCCCCCACCCGCTCAGACACACATCAAGATGAAGAGAATGGCCAGAAAGGGCAGACAAAAAGGGCCACTCCCTACTTTTAGCTCGCACCTTGACGCGTGGTGAATGATGGCTGGGGTGGGCTGGGCTGGGCCGGGCAAGTCCATTAGATCGGTTGGCCACCCCCCACAACCAACCACTCTTCCTTGTGCTCCTCCTCCTCCTCACAATCTAACAGCATTAAGAATTCAAGCCGTGGCCGATGGACATGAAAAATACATGCGCTCGCTCACTCGCTCGCTCTTCTTCCATGCTCCATAGAAGATTGTCCAATTGGTACAAAGCAACGACAAGCCTCCTTTCATTTTTGATCTTACAGCCATGTGTATGTACGTACATGCAAGGCTATCCAATAGCAACAGTCTTCCTGACAAAGAGCAAAACGTGCAAAATTTGGGATTTCCCAAAAAGCAAATGAGGGAAGGAAAAATGGGCCATCTCACTGCACAACATGATGAAAGCCAAAGATGGAGAGTCGAAAATAGAAAGGCATGCAGAGGCCGCCATCTTTTTTTTTCTTTTTCCCAAACATCAGGAAGATGACGTCTCATCTTTGAAGTATGAGCAACGACAAACAAGTGGGGCTAAATGATGCCGAGTTTTGGCAACCATCTGACTCTTATCAAGCTGCGCAAAGTCAATTCAAGCTTTGAAGTGGATCAAGTGGGCTGGATCTGGATTCTTACTGTCCAGTGTGAACTCTAGCACAAACTCGCTGCTGCCGGCCGGGAAGTTGTGTCTCCAGCTGACGTTAGCGTAGTTACTGTTATGCTCCACCGTCACATTCCAGATCTCTCGCCCGTGGGCCACTGCGTAATGGGTGTCTGAGGTAAAGGGTCAAAGGTCAGTGGTGGCACACATCCAAAAGCTCCCTTTGGCTGTGTGTGTGTGTGTGTGTGTGTGTGTGTGGGCTATTCAGTCCTATGCGCGGTGGCACCGCTACACACTTTTCTATAACAGGACCACTCCAATCTCGGAGTAAATCCTGATTTCATGGATTGAAAATTCACCCGAATGTCATCAAATTGCAGAGGAATTTTCAACCCATCAAACCGATCGCAATGTTTACTCCCGAGTTTGGAGTGGGGAAAAAGATCAGTGACACATTGGGGAGGTTTCCATTCATTCTTTTCAATTCACTTCACACACAGCATTGACAGTGGAACCTTTCAAGTCAAAGCCCTTTTGGGAAAACCTCTTCAAAGTAGTCCATCTCCCCACAATGTTCAACTTGAGAGGTTCCACTGTTTGCGAAGGCCAAGTAGAAGAAAGAAAAGAAAACGTCAAATGTACCCAACACATTCTTATCAATATTCTTGTTGATGACCAGCACAGACGGTAGTGTGGTAGGGTCTGCCTCAATGCTGGTAGTAGCAGTAGCACTAGTAGTGGCCTCTATCGTTGTAGACATTGGAAGAGTAGGAGGTGCGCTACTAATTGTTGTAGGAGTGGGAGGAGGAGTAAGAGTGAACGCTGAAGCCAAAGAGGCATCCGTAAGCTCAACTACAAGGGAAGAAGGAGCAGGGAAAGAACACAGTTAAAGACGCACAACATAACATGCAACATTTCACTTTGACAAAAGTAGAAAAGCAAAGCAAAACTACTTTGGGGTAAGGGCGCTTAATTTAGTACGGACAATCAGGTACCACTACCCCCTAGTGGACAAACACAGATATGACATTATTATGCTGCAATATTTGAAGCCGAAACATTCTCAAGCCCATGACCACTTGTTCACAAGAATTGTGCATTTACAACCATACAAATGTTCACTTTGAGATGCCAGTTATTGTTGGCTCTTGTGAACATAGATTGACACATAGATAACGCAATGTCGGATGATGATATTGAGCAAGTGGCCATAATGCTGCTCTGTCAAAACGTTTGTCTATTGACTGACTATATACAAAAAGAAATATTTGAACAGGCGCGTGTAGACTTTTGAAATCCAATTCTGGTCAAGCGAGTGTCCTCAATTCTTGCGCTCAAAGCGTTCATCACGTTCACTCATACTGTACCTTGACGTTAAGCTCATCTCCAGCCACCAAAGCTTTCTGACTGATGCTCCCAAAGCAAAGCTGTCTTTTACGTGCATGCTTGTATCATCATCATCATCATCATCATCTTTTCCAAGCATGCTCAAAAGCAATGAAGACGTTGTCGTGTTTGGGAGCAGATGCAAAGCAGTCAGTTTGCTCAAATGTCCCACGGATGACGTGAATTGACGTGATGGAGAAGGATGGAAGAACCAAAAAGATCAAGCCAGTGAGAGACAGTCACGTCCACCGCTGAGATTCCAATACGTACTATGTGACCATTCTTTCCATTCCGAGCACACTCGCATTAGCGACATGCCTGTTATGTATGATTATGTATATTATGTTTAGTAACCAACCGTGTCAAAAGAGATGCGGCCGTAGCAATACTGCAAGCTTGTGCGCTAAGAGTGTACCATCAGGGATCACTTGCAAACTAGTCGCAAACAAATCCAGTATACGGAATACCAATCGCAGCAATGAAGCCTCAAAGTTGTGTACAAATAGGAATGGGCTTTTCAATCCCTGATGGCAAAGAACATCAGCAAAGAGAAAGGAAGGGCAAATCAGAAGGCAGAGCCTGAGAGACATTCGAGATACAACATCAACAGCAGCGCAGTCCAAGTCTCATATTAATTCTTGCAATGTCATAACTAGTGACTTATTTGATCATTTGCAAGCATCGGACTCGCACCTCCAAAGGTTTGCTGTTAATTTCTTCTGCTGGCAAACCGGATCTCGCCAATTGCATATACGTTATTGTATTTCACTTCATTTATGGACACATGATACTATTTGCATGAAAAGTGATGCGACAGCAAATGATGTTAAATACATGTTTTTGGGTGTTTGTTTTTTTTCTTTTAACTTCAAGCACTGAACGTGTTGTGAAAGAAAGAGAGAGAGAAAAAAAAGATAGTGGACTGCACTGCTGCTATGTGCTGAGATGAACAGCTCGAAAGTGAGACAGGGTTGGGAGGGAGGGAGGGAGGGAGGGAGGGAGGATGGTGCTGGTGCTGGCTGGGTGGGAACAGGCAGACGTGTTCTTCATTCGCTATTACCTAGACCTGTAGCATCAGTAAAGTTTTCTGTCAACACAAAGAAGGGACAATGAAGAGGGGACGGACGTTTGAAAGAGAAAAAAGAAGAAATATTTGCTCCCACTAGAAAATCAGTCCCATTTGTTGGAATTACAAGCGGTGCGCTTCTTAAAAGAACACATTTCCCTTCATAGTATTAGGCAGTATGTGTGTATGTACAATAAAAATGTAAATATCAATGACATCGGATTCCTTGAAAGAAAAACAACAACAACAACAAAAACGCTTTAGGACCACTCGTATCATGCCGTTAACGTAGATTAGACACAAGTGCACTTTGTAAGAATCAATCTGTGCATATTATCTTTTTGTTACAGATCCGAGATGGCCGAGCTGACGGAATATTCCGTCACGGGGACTGAATGTCCGTCCGCCTTCCGTACTCCGCCCCTCTCCATAGGGCCTTAAAAGCTCGAACTGAGCTTTTCCCCCCTAACCCTCATCTATGTATCTCCCTTACCTTTTTCACGTTGTCTTTTTTCCCCATCTATGAAAGTCGCTGAGCAGGGAGCCAGCCGCCAGGCATTGCTATTTGTTCCTGTTTTTCGGACAGGTTGCCAAGACGGCTTTTTATTCATTTATTTATTTTTTTTACATACTGGGCCAATAAAGACGATTCTGATTGTGATATGCGTCAAGGTCGGATGAGACTTTGAGGGCGTCATTGTACAGCAGAGCGCTCCCTCCATCATAGCCAAAATGGTTAGTTCTATGCAAGTATGAAGGCACTTTTTGCCACATATCATAGAGAAAGGGGAGCAAGAGAAGGTCTGGTCCAAAGAAAAGAAAGAGACTATTTCTTCCTGCTTTCCACCAGTGCTTTTGACTGAATGGTGTCATTTCTTCAAGAGCAGCAGCTGGTTAGCAGACTAACCTTCGTTGCCAAAGAAGGGGGATTCTTCAGCAAAGACCTCGCCCGCTCCCACCTGGGTGAGCGCCGACAGGTAGAAATTGTAGCGGCTGGAGCGATCGGGAAGACGGAGCGTGAACTCCGTCACGTTTGGAAGGAAAGTCTCAACGCGAGGTCGACCCTCTCTCGATCCGTTGGCTAAGAAAACAAATTGTAGAAATCCATTGGAAAAAATAACAAGCAAGTGAAAATCAATGTGCTCTGTGCTCCAGTACAATTAGAAATCAAAACAACTCGGGAAAGTGGCCTGGCTGGCGGAAAAACAGATGGCATCGTATTTTGGAGGCAACATTTTTGGAGACTGAAGAATGAGTACACCTGTCGCCAGGTGTCTATGGCTCATCAGGGCTTCTGGAAAGCCATTTCTCAATCGGCCAATGTTTTGCTCTTGGCAATGTTTGGCCGTGGAGCCCAATGTATCTAGCTCATGACTGGGCAAATAGCCGCAAGGTGGTTTGCGGCGCCGCAAAGCAAGGTGGTTTGCGGCGCCGCAAGGTGGTTTGCAAGGCTTTGTTCACCTGGGTCACCTTGTTGTCCATTTTGCCCGTTTAATTCATATTCCACTATTTGTTTTACATTTTGTATGCATCATGAAAATGACACATGATTTTAAAGGTGCGATGAATACAAAGTGTACATTGACAAGAAAGAAAAAAAAAAAGGAAAAGGAAAGTGTTCAACCTGTTTGGTATTTGAGCTGGTATCCAATGAGGAGGCCATTTGGCTCCAGAGGTTTGTCCCACTCCAGATGAATGGAATCCAAGCCTCTTCGCTTGATCCTGAAAAAACTGGGAGCGTCGGGCACTGCGCATCAACAAAAACGAGACAGCAGTTATCATCAGAAAGATGCCGCAGTTACGGAACAGTAAAAAGACAGACGGACAGACAGACATTCTCTTCGTGTCCATTTCAATTGGTTACCTCCTTCCTTTGTGCTGAATTCAACCGTGTTGCTGGGCGGACCTTGGTAACCATTGTTGGCCACAACCATAAACATCTTGTAGCGCGAAAAGGGCACCAGGTCGCTGAGGATGCCCGACGGCTCGGCCACGGTGGTGTAGAAACCTTTGGTCTTGTTCTCCTTGCTAAACACCAAAGCGGGCACGTGACTGGCCTCACGCCAATAGTGCAGCTAGAAGATGGAACACAGAAAGTTGCCACAGAGAAAGAAAGAAAGAAAGAAAGAAAGAAAGAAAGAAAGAAAGAAAGAAAGAAAGAAAGAAAGAAAGAAAGAAAGAAAGAAAGAAAGACAGAAAGGATCCACGCAAGTGTCTCACTCTATACTCCTTGAATTCTCCTCGGACCGACTCCGGCTTGACGGGCTTCCAGTGGACATTTGCTTTGGTGCTGTCTACCTTAGAAACGCGCAGCTCGGTCGGAGCGCCGGTGGGTCCTGAAAACAGAAAGTCAATTAGAAAAAAAACAAACACCAGGTCTACGGAAAGCCAACCACGTCAACTATCTTACTGTCTTCTCCCGAGTAGCCAATGACCACATTGGACTCTGGTCCTGCTCCAAGATCATTCCTGGCCTGGATTTTCATTTCATAGGCTACATAGGTTTGTGTGCTGTGGACAACATGTTTGGTCCCCGTTGTGGTCACATTGCTCCACTCGGCATCGGAATCTTTGCGTCTCCACCACACGGCATAGTGCAAATTCGGGCCGTTCTTCTCCAGATCGAGCAGGGGCTGAACAAAATGACAGGAATGTAAGCTAGTACCTAGTATCTAGTCCTCCATCACAATGCCCACCGCTTACCTCCCAAGTGATCTCCATGTTGTCTTTCTGTGAGCCCCAGCCTCGGAGGCCTCTGGGTATAACGTCAGGAGCTTGATGTAAAATCAAAGGATCATGGCGTCAAACAATGACACATAGTACGTAAAGAGGTGAAGGAAGCCATCAGGATGCTGCTACTCACCAGCGCTACTGGTTTGGTATTTGGGTGAGGGTCTGCTGGCCGCACTCCGGCCCACCTGGTTGATGGCAATGACTCGGAACTGGTAGTTGACAAAGGGAGCCAGCTGCAGAATGACCGAGTTGAGGTCCCCGGGGTAGGTGGCCAGGTCCTGCCATCTTCCTGGCTCCCAGCGGTCTTCCACAAACTGGACCAAAAACTCTACCGTGCGTGTGCAAACATTTCCTGCCTTTTAAAACCTCCTTTTTCTGGGTTGTTTTTGTTTTTTGTTTTTTTAATTTGCGTGCGCGTTTGTAGCATAGTGACCTGTGACGGGACTTCTGTGGTCATTTCCAGGGATCCAGGTGAGGCGAACACTCCGGGCTGCCGGATCTGACAGCTCCAGATCCATAGGAGGGTCGGGGAGGTCTGCAAGGAAACAAGATCTTAAAGCACATTACACAGGTATGCTATATTTACTACGTACGCTATATATCAGCTGATTTGAACAACGTTGGTGCGCATTGTAACAAGAAGCCAAATGGCTGTCAAACTAGTTCACCAATTAACAACTATTGTATTGTGTGAGGGAACTGAGTTGAACATGGGCATGCTTAGTAAAAGAAAAAAGTATGGAACACCAGAAGTTGAAAAAAAGTTCATTTGAAGTATTTGTAATCATTAGAGAGGCAGATGCGCAATGAGCTAAAAGAAACACAAGACCTCAATTGTATGTTACCTGGAGGCAAGGCACTAGAAAGTGAGGGGTTGAGGGAGGCTTCTTCTGTCAGGTCAAGGACCAGGAAATGGGTGGAGTGGTTAGAGTTTGCAAAGGAGTCCCATCGCTCATCAAGAATGCAAGTGCACAGTAAATGTCAATAGCGTTAGACACATTTGACACTTTTGAATTGATTTGAAATGATTGCCAGGAATGGGATTTCACTATTGGACCCAAACAGGCACCCATTGAAGCAACACACGTGTGCGTGTGTGTTAATAGTATATCTCCTGCAAATATATCCCGCATGGGACTATAGAGCAACCATCAATGCAAATGTGTCAAATGTTTAAAAGCAGGATTTCAATTGGATTAGAATACAACAACATTTCTCGATTAATCCGCTAGGTTAGGTGCAGTGAAAAGAAACGTACAATGTAATTAGTGTGTAACATTAGTAGCATCATGCATGATATGCATGCAACATACAAGTCCCTGCGTGCGTGCATGCGTGCGCGCATGCGTGCGCGCGTGTCGGTCTGTCTTCTAGCTATTCCGCACGTGGAGCTTTTACTGGAGTGTCGCGTCCGCAACGGAAGCTAAATGCCGTCCGCTGTCCAGTAGGCGCGTGTACCTAACACGGTGAGACGAGCCGAGGCCGAGTCCCGGTCAATCTCGGTTTCAACAGTACACGTGTAAGTTCCTTCGTCGCCCTCGTTGACGTTCGGGACGGTCAGCGATTCCTCGTCTTTCCTCAGCCTGGTAGACGAGCGATAACACACAACATAGCATACCGGATGATGCTACGATAGTAACATGAAACAGTTTCAGGACCTAATGGTTCAAAAAAATCGAAAGGAGAACGTAAAGCGAGATGGAAAATGAAGACCTAAATACAACATTTTCCCAACCTGTGGCCGATTGCCGCTTGACAGTACAAGAGATGCATCCAATACCGTACGACCGACTATGCTTTGAAGAACGAGTGACGTGTCATCCACGACATTTTCTCTCTCGCTCGCTTACCTCCATCCCAGATGGATGGGCTTGTCATCCTTGGTCCAAGTCACAGTGGCAGCCAGGCTGGGATCAGATTTGACTTTGCAGTCGAAACGAGCCGTGGACCCCCTGATGGCCGACTGGTGTTCAGGGGCCCCGACGATACGGCTGGGCTCTAAGGAACAGTCGGTCATTTGGTTTGATGCCTCCAAAAGGCACAAGCTCCTATGGCTTTTGCACGTCTTGTGTCTGACCTTTGACCTCCAGGCGGACCTGGTTTTCAGCCATGCCCAGAATGCTGCTGGCCACGCAGGTGTAGGTGCCCTCGTCCTGCGCTCTGGCACGTTGGATCTCCAGGCTGCCGTTGATATAAGCGCGGTAATGTCCGCCGTCGAGGCCGCTGCCTTGTCCGTTCTTAAACCTGCCGTGAACGTTAGCGGACGTGAACACGACATTCGGTTCAGAATGGCACTTTTTCCGCACGCTTACCAGCGTAACTCTGGAATAGGGGAGCCGAAAAAGGGGCAGTTCAGAAAGGTGCGGTTGTTCTCGATGACTTTGATGAGTTGATTTTTTGGCCCAAGTATCCTTGGACGCATATCTAGAGAGAGAAATGATTCCCCAAGTTGCGAATCCAATCGCACATTCAAAAGAAAAAGCATTTGTCTGGAGAAAAGAAACTGTTGGTACATCTTTCCCCACCCACTGTAATTCTTTCTTTCTGTCTGTCTGTCTGTCTGTCTCTCTCAACATCATCGTTTGCGCAAAGGCTCCCGAGACCAACCAAGAGCATCAGCTCACCTGCATGACGACGCACGGCACGTTTTTCACGGTGCCAAGCGCTCCAACAATGAAAGCGGGCAAACAAAGGCCTCCGCTTTTAAAATGGCAATCTCACCGATGACACTGACAAAGGCATTTGCCAGAAGGTAACCGTGCTGGTTGGAGGCGTTGCATTGGTAGACCGCGCTGCTTCCCATCTGCACCGAGCGGAAGATGATGGTGTCGCCCATGAGTTGGCGACTCGGGTCAGGCAAAGAGCCTGACCGCGGGGCAAAGAGAAAGCCATCGTTATCAAAGGTCATACGTACGCATACGCGTCGGCTTACGATTAGTCAATTGGATGGCAATATTTTCAATTAGCCAGAGACTACTCACTGTTTATGGGAATGCCGTTAACCAGCCATCGGATGCTGGGTTTGGGGTTGCCGTTGGCCCGACACACCAGGCGGCCATTGGCTTCTGGAGCTAGCACCAAGTTTGTCGGTTTGTCCAGCCAGTAAGGAGCCGCTGTGGAACCCAAAGGCACGTCAGCAAGCAGTTCCTCTTGCAGATACTACCAGCTGGCCGCTCTCACCTTTCACTTGAACAAAAATGGAGTGGCGGACGCCCCCTAAATGATTGGTGGCCATGCAGACGTATTCCCCCGTGTCCTCCTCTGACACGGCCACAATCTTCATGGTCTTGTTGTAATTCTCAAACTTGACCTTGTGCGCCGGCAGATCGCCGCCCTTCTTAAACCATTTGATAGTCGGCGTGGGGCTGCGGGTCGACACGTGCGCGCACGCGTCAACGCACGGGAACAACGCGTCTTGTGTGTAGTATTGTGCGTGCGTGCGTGCAAGCTCACAGTCCAGCAGCAATACACTCCAGCAGCAGTTGCTGGTCTCTCAGCACCATTTTGGAGCTCTCGCTCCCCGACGGCGTGAGGAAGGTTGGCGTGGACTCAGCAACTTTACGGCCTACAAATGAAGAAAAAGGAGGCGTTGAAAGGCACGCAAAGCGTAAACCGCTTCAAAGACACACAGTGTCTACGCTGTAAGTGGCAACTCAATGGAAGGTTATGATTCCCATAACTTGTTCAGAATGGCTGCATTCCAATTCTGCAAGGCATTGATTGTCACTTTCTCCATCCAGTGTGTTGAGGTCAGTGCGGCCAGTGAACGGCTCCAACACAGGAAGACATTAAGCCGAGCTGAAACGACAAGGCCGTCCGTCTTCCTTAACGTTTGCCAAGGGAACAGAGGTGGCAGGCAAAGATTGCCACTAAAAGGCTGAAAAGGACAGCCAATCAAACCTGGCCTAGGTTTTGTCCTTTTTTCTTTTCTTTTTCTTTTAGCGTGGCATCACAATGAAGAACATCATTCATTGGATGTGCTTCTTAAACTTCTAGAGCCGGCAACTCTGCCACGCCAAGCCTTGCAAAATGAAAGGGAACCGTGATCGGCTATCCCGTTGACGTCAGGCAGGCCTTTTGCAGAAGCTACAGACATTAAGAAACGAGTCACGTGGAAGTAGGGAGGGACAGAGACAAAGATCCAAGTCGCTGCCAGGTTTCCCCAGCAAATTGGAAAGTGGCTACTGCTGCTGCTGCTGCTTTTTACACAGGCAACAATATTTCAATGGGAGCAGTTTTTATAGATCGAGTATATCTGAAGATCACAAGGAAAGAATTTTTTGGGGGGGAATGCCACCACGGAAGATACCGTGACAAAGAAGAAAACGATTATGTAGACGACGTCATTGAACCTTTACGCACAATGTGGCATAATACGTGCTACACACTGCCCTGGCTGCTCACGACAACTATTACTACTAATATAGAATTTATGTCCTCCATAAAAACACCCAAACAAGGAAAATTTAATCCATAGGTTGTTTTAAAAAAAAAAAAAAGCGCCCACCTCAAAGGCAATATGTGAATCATTGAAAATTGCATTTTGAAAATGGCTACAGGATTTAGTCGGATCAAAGCGTTAGCATTTAGCTGCATCAATGAACATCTCAAATGGATGAGTTAGTCTGTATTAGAAAGACAAAAGAAAGGATTGCTTCGATGACATTTGTTTGACAGGTTTGAAAAAAGGTTAGAATGTTAAATTGACACTGATGTCAGTAGGTGAATTAAACATGACTACGGATTGACGCTACAACTGGACAGGAGACTCCACTGTCCAGACTTTGTGACTCACCACCATATGGGTCAGTGTCATTGTAAGAGGTGTCATTATAAGGATCATCTGAAAACACACCAACAAGCAAGCGCACATATAGTACATATAAATCAAGCACAATACTCTATGTTTATTTTGCTCTTAGCATAAATGTCATAATGTCATCACCTGGAGATGGTTACCGCTCGCATTCGTTCTGTTATTAAATGACTAGGATTAGATGGCTGACATTTGATATTTCTTCCCGCAATCCATAGCGGTGGTCAGTGTGGGTGTTCACCCATTCCATTTTACAAATGTGTTATTTCGACAAAGGGCTCGCCCTCTTCCATGACGGCCGGCGGTCTCTTTTACGGCACGGCTTGAACCATGCATGCGTGTTGTTCCGTTCATGCACTCACTGGTAAGAACTTTGAGAGTGAAGGGGTTCTTCTGCTGGATGGTGTGCGTAAAGAGGAAGCGAGCGCTGCAGCTGTAGTCGTTCTGAGCGTCTTGGGCCACCACGTTGGAAAAGTACATGTCTCCGTTCAAACCCATGGACACTCGCTTATCCTGTCGGATCGGCGTCATCACTGGAACGTGGAAAAGGGCAAAGACACATTCATCTTGCTCCTATGGTGACACGTGTGCAGAAGGTGCGTATTGTCATGTCGAAATGCTGCTCACGACTGCTCATCCAGAAAGTGATCGGAGGCGGGAGGCCCGGAGGGGGGTTGCAGGGGAGGACCAGCGACGAGCCCTCGCTCACCACCACTGGCTCCAGCACCTCCTTAGGCCACAGAGGTGCCTCTGAAAAAAAAAAAAAAAAAAAATCACCAGGGTGTGCGTTCAAATGCAAAAAAAAAGAAACAACAGCAACAACAAAAAACTGTCGTCAGCATTTTTTGCAAAATTTCAATGGTGATATTTGAGATGTTTCTGCAGATGTACTACGCATTCATGTACTGATGAAATCAAATGAAAACATTTCCCGATGCATAGAATGTGCGTCGCTATACTTACTCGAGACCCGAAGTAGAATTTTGTTGGACATTGCCACTCCGTGATCATTGGTGGCAAAACACTGGTATTCGCCTTCATAGTCTTCCGGCCGTCCTCCGTTCCGAAATTCGATTTCCAGGGTTCCCGAACGTTTGCGCATTGTCACACGCAGATCTTTTGCAGTGTTGAAAAACTTGCCATTCCTTCTCCATGAGAACCTGAGGCACCAAATCAAAGAATTCACATTGCGACTTGGCGGGATTGAATTTGTGCCGAGGGAGGGAGGGAGGGAGGGAGGGATGGATGGATGGATGGATGGATGGACGGACGGACGGACGGGTGGACGGACGGACGGACAGACAGACGGACGGACGGACGGACGGACGGACGGATGGACGGATGGATGGATGGATGGATGGATGGATGGATCGATGGATGGATGGACGGGTGGACGGATGGACGGGTGGACGGATGGACGGATGGACGGCATGATGGACGGATGAATGTGCAAGTGTGTGCACAGCCAAATGACCCCAAGTAGACAATGTGCCATTGTCCAGTCCCACTGGTGATGTAAGAGACATTGCGTTTGTGTGTGTGCGCATTCCTTACGTTGGCACCGGGTTGCCCTTGGCTTCGCACTCGATGATGATGTTATCTCTGGGGTCAACAATGTAATCCTTTACTGACTGCTTGGTAATAGTAGGGGGCTGTTTCACTGACCAAAGAGAGGAAGCAGAAGCATGGTTGGTTGCATTTCTATACACACAGGCACGCACGCACGCACGCACATGCACATGCATATCTGCTCCAAAAAATGTGGATGAAAACAAGTCCCGAGATGGCCCTTCATTTAACGTCTCATTACTGTTCTTATTGTTTTTCTGGTTCAGTCGGTATCCTAATTAGCAGCAAAATAAAGAAAATAGCAAATGATGTCTAAAATGGCTTGTAGAGCCACAGCCAATCATGTCCAGGCCAGCCCACCGTGTTCACTCCACTATACATATTTAATGTTTTAGTAAAGACGACCCCCTCTCACTAAACAGAGCCGACGCGTCTTTAGCCATTTGCTTCCAGCTCGCCGAGCCCTTCGGGGCTTTCAATTGCTACACACACACGCACATGCAAAATGATCAAGAGTGAGAAATGCTTTTCCCTTTTTTAAGCAGAGGCTAAAGTCCTCCACAAAGAATGCAATTTGTACGGTGTGTCTTGGCAAGCATCTGAATGCTTTCACCACATGGTTCGTTGTGCTACAAACAAGCATACATGCAAATTAAAACGGGATGCAAATTGTCATGTTGAATGACCTCCATCATTTCAAAGCATGGCTTCCACAGTTGTTGCCAGGGAGGGCTCGCTCGGAGAGAACGAGCGCACCAAACCGGTGGGAAAGACTGACAATCGACACGTTCAACACAAAAGACTTACGGTCCGCCAGGATCTTTGCTGTTAGTCCAACGTAAAGCGACAGGGAGACAGACACAAAGTGTGGGCACATTGTAGAAATGATGTTACTTACGTCATATATGTATCAAACACACACACACATTGAAGTATTCTACAATATTGACATTCTACAACTTGAAGGTCTTGTTAAATGGTGGGGACGGAGAACTTACCTGTTTGTTGTTTTCATACGATGAGCCAAGAGAAAGAAAACACAAAGCAGGTGAGACGTTCTTCTCAACAACGGATATAACGCACACTTTCTTGATCGCTTCTTTCTTCATTAGCTTTCCCCGAGTGATTTATTAACGCCGCACTTACGATCATTTGGTACTTCGATTGTGCCAGATTGGCGCCACAGCAGCAACGACATGAAAGCCAGGGCCCAATGGCTGGCCCGCCTCATCATTTCGGCCCGCCTCAGCGCTCCTGACGACTTCTGGCACGCTGCTGCTGCTGCTGCTGCCTGCTGCTGCTGCTGCTGCCTGCTAAAACACACTGAGACAGAGACAGGTTAGAAAAAGTGCTGTCCTGTACGCAATAACCCTAACCCTCCCTATTTGCAAACTACAAGACGTGCATGTGCATAAACTTTCCCATTCTAATATGGCACAAAACTGCTGAATAGCAAAGCAACAAAGTGCAGGAAACCACTTGGTGTATGTTGTGACAAAATCAACTTTCATCCACTCTTTGATTATATATACGTACTATATCTCCATCTTTTTGAGGACAAATGTAAACACACATTGATCAACTAACTCCTCCCTTGAAACAAATGCTTTGTGCACTGTGGGTGAGAGGCGCACGCAGGCCGTGAGCCACCAGTTGCCCATCAAACACAAGAGTCATTGTTTCCAAAAATATACGTACGTACACTACCTAGTACATTTCTCCAGTGGCCTTAAGCAACGTACTCGATCGACCCGGTCGGTCGTGCTGGCAGCATGCCCTCTACGGCAACTTGGGTTTGTGTGTGGAGACAACCTTCAAAACATGTTGATACACCTCCTCCGGGATCTGCCGTTCCTAAAAATAAACACTACACCACCCAAGCAGACTCCAGCCATTGCCCAGGATCTCCTTCAGGTGCTGCTGGTCTTCCGTTCCCAGCCAACTGGGAAATGTATAGTCCTCTACCTTCATCGACTGTTCCGTTGTCCTACCTTGAGCCGACTAGTTTCATGAAAGGAGCTCTCGATTTGCTTCTCCATCTGTCCTTCAACGGTGGGGAGCTACGCATTTAGTATATTGAATGGCCGCAGATGAGCATTTTATGCGCATGTTTCCACAAAAAAAGTGCCCCTTGGACCGGCCCTGATGTATTTTATTTATTTATTGGCTATTTTTTGAAAGCTTTAGGGAGTTCACTTGAAATGTAATGGCACAGGTTGGATTGCCTTTCTAGTTGACCTAGCTTACACACGATTTACACACACACACGCACACACACACACACACACACACGAACCATATACTCGCTCAAGCAAATCACATGGACAAGATAAACACAACCAGGTCAACAGAACGACAAACAAATTGTATTGTAGTGCTTTGCTTCTGACACGCTTTCTGAGGGAATAAAAAAAGCCACAGTCAGAGGGAGGGACTTGTATATATCGAAACCATCCTAGGGGCTAAGCTAAGTTGCCTTGGGGCTTTATGCTCCTGGCAGATAAGCTAAATCAATTGAAGGTGAGGTTACCCTGCAAAGTCAGGTTCCCAGGGTCCCTATGATGATTAACATAAATTGAGATGTTTCCCCTTCCCCAGGTGTCATTGGGGTTCAACTGTCTTCCACATACGAGAGAAAAAACAACAACTACAAAACAAATCTGAAAGCTCAGTTGTAGACTGATGAGAATCATTCGGATGAGGGAGGACCAGTCACCCAAGTCTAGCTACATGCAGATACAAGGATGACTTACCTTAATAATGATGTTTTCTCTGCGACCACTTTGCGGACCTGATGAAAGAAAACACAAAAGAGAAACGTATTATTTTCATGCTGCTGCATTTGTTATGCAAACTTTGATGCCAATTACTGACACAGGAGGAAAGATGTTGGAGCAGGGCAGCCAACACATGCCTCAGGACTGTCTGCAACTGCCAAAGAGCTCATCTGTGGTGATGCTCATCTTCTCTCGGGTTTTTTTTTTTTTCTTTCCTTTTCCCGGTTGCCCTCTGCTTCTCCTGCTCACACTAGAACATAGTTTGCCTGGAGGGCTATGGAAAAGACTCTCCGACAGCGCACAGCCTCAACATGCAAAATGTAGGCTATGCACACAAAGCACGCAAAGAGAAAATGTTGTTATTGATGAGAGATGTGGAAGAAAAGAAACCCTATGATTGTTCCATAAGCATGAGCACTTCTGCTGTCGTCGGCATGGCATTTCTCAATCACTCTCAACACTCATGCTGGCAGTGCTTCCAAATGAGCTACTACAAATCATCACAACCCTTCTGACTGCACTCTGTCACATAGTACTGAATTTCTGGGGAAGAAATGTTCAACTGGGTTAAGAGTTTTGCCATAGGGCAGGCAGGCAGGCAGCCACGCAGGCAGGCAGCCACGCAGGCAGGCAGCCACGCAGGCAGGCAGCCACATGAGTTTATTTGCTCCACTTGCAGAGGACGTGGATGAGTAAAGCTGCAATGCGATGTAACGGTGCGTCAACACAAACAAACGGACTACAGCAAATTTCTTTTTGAGCAAGCACTCTGGAAAAAGACACTCCTAATGACTTGCTTGTGTCTGTACACATACTTTTCTATATTTTTCTTTCCAGGCCTCCTGCACAAGAATAAATAGGATGTCAATGAAACAGTACAGAATAAGAGCCCAAGGCTCCATTCAAGATGCATCGGGATCTTTTGGTATGAGAGTGTGGACGCTTTCATGTACAGTCTATCACCTGCCTTTGAGTCCTAATGACTGTCCTAAGTGTCACCAGCTTTGGTCTCATGCACACAGACAAAAATAAATGGCTCTTACTCACACAAAGGTCACAGGTTACATGTTAAAGTGGTTGTGTGTGTGTGTGGGGGGGGGGGGGGCTGTGTCAGTAGCATCATTTCCGTAGCGCGGATGTCTTTTAAAGGTGTTGCCATGACAACCGCTGCTGAAAGCCGATGGGACCAAAATGTGGGGGGAGGCAAGGCAATGCTTGGTATTTGCGTGAAATCAACCAATTAGTAGCGATTATGCCATCTTTGATTTGAATTATTTAAGAAGAAAAAAAAAACATCCCTGTCTGTAGCAAGAAGAAATGTGTGCTGTGATTATATATTGCCACGGTCTGTTCGTGCATTGTTTGGCTTGACAGTAAGTGATGCTTTTGCATATATGAAGTAGGATTAGAATTTGGAGTAAACAACTGAACTGTGGCAAGTTGGGATCCATCTGAGCGCTAAAAGAAAATCCATTTTTTTTTAGGAGCTCTGAATAGAAACACACAGTTGCTCGCTGCCTGAATTGGTTGCAACTTTCTGCTTTTGATCATTGTCAACAAAATCTTCTTTGATTAACGCAAAGAAGGAAGGAAGGAAGGAAGGAAGGAAGGAAGGAAGGCTCGGGGCAAAAGAGCAGTGTCAGATTGCAAAGCCAGCACACTGCACACAGCGCAAATCTCCAGGGAAGGTGCCATGGAGGAAACAAGACTGGAGGATGGAGGGGTGCACCTTGAATGAGAAAAGAGTGTGCGTGCGTGGGTGCGTGGGTGCGTGCGTGCGTGCGTGCGTGCGTGCGTGTGTGTTTGTTTGTATCAGTGCATGTGTGTATGGATTTGTGTCATGCTTGGAAGGAGCTGCGGTTCAATCATGCCGACTGACCTACTTTTGATCAAAAGAGCAAATGGATGGAAAGTGGAAACGAGATCGGGGTGCTGTGAGAAATAAAAAGGGAAAAAAGCTAAAATCAACCCAGTTCAAGGGAGAGAGAGCGGGAGAGAGGGAGAGAGATAGAGATAGAGATAGAGAGAGAGCAGGATATCCCAAATCAATGGTTAGCCAATGCACATTGTGTGTCCGCAGATCGGCTTTTAACTCCTTCACTGCTATTCCAGTTCATCTTTAGAACCGTCAATGCTATTGAACGAGTTAAGAGTCTTCTTCAATTATGTCTGGCAGCCAATGAGAATAAACGTGTGCGAGCGAGGATCACGGCATCAAATGGATCAAGATGAGACATTTCAACTCAAGCCGATAGCGACTGGAAAGCAAAAGGCCTTATTTTTTCTAACCATTTGCCAAAAGTGCTTATGCAGTTGCCCTCAGTTGCAAGTGGATCGATCGCACTGAAAGTAAAATTGCTCTCCAGTGTAGGAAAAGCAAGCCAAGCAGATCAAAGAAGCGCATTGTTGGATGGGACGCCATGAGAATCCAATCAAAGCTCCAAATGAAAGGCAGGCAGGCAGGCAGGCAGGCAGGCAGGCAGGAGACCCCAATCAGTTTGTTGCCCCCTGTCACTTTCAGCCCATCACTGCCACAAAGAAAGGATGGAAAGAAAGGAAGGAAGCAAGGAAGCAAGGGCACAAGGGCGCAAGGAAGGAAGCAAGGAAGCAAGGAAGGAAGCAAGGAAGGAAGCAAGGAAGGAAGCAAGGAAGGAAGGAAGCAAGGAAGCAAGGAAGCAAGGAAGGAAGCAAGGAAGCGGCTCAAGCAGCAAAATTGGGATCCATTTATTTCTCTTGAAATCTAGTCGTCCTCACTCCGCTGTGTTTGAAATATTGAAGAGCACGTGCCGACATCCAAACGATTCCCCCTCCCTCACCTTTGTCACATATTTATGACAAACAAAGAGGCCATTTAGTCATGCCTTCAGGCACAGAGTAAAAGCCACTCCCACCTGCTGGCAGCCCCCAAGACATGTTGCTTGTCCAACAGTAGCACGTCAGCTCATCACAACAATAGAAAAGATCCAAATCACTCCATTGAAAGAGATTCCTTTGTTTCTGTTTTTGTGTTTGGCCTTGAATATGAACATCTGCTTGCTTCTTCACCAGAAAGCTACAATTGCTTTCATTCAAAATACATACGTACACAAGGACTTTCAAGTCAATGTGAGAAGTCTCCAATCCTTTGTGCTGGACTAAACGAGAGAGAGCGTCTAGTCTGGTGGTTGTGTTCACAATCCCCCACTGCTAGAAAAACACTCCACCTTGATTTGAAATGACCTCGGCCACACATCATTCGGCCTGTTGATGCCAATTTGCTTTGATTTGACTTGATTTGTTAAACGTTCCGTCGATATCTTCAGACGCTTTTCCTTTCCTCCGACAATGTCGGTCAACGTACGACCTCATTGGCACATCTGGATTTCACTCGTCAAACGCCCCCAGCACCCCTCCCTCCCTCCCTCCCTATCAATCCCTTTTCAACTTCATCCTCTCCTTCCTGTCCAATCAAAAGCACCCCCACTCAGCGGGGCTCCCTAGCAACAGTGCCACCGGAGAAAAGAAGGATCAAATTGGGGGCAGAAACAAATCAGGGAGATAAAGAAAGACGCTGGCTTGCTGGCTGGCTGGCTGGCTGGCTGGCTGGCTGGCTGGCTGGCTGGCTGGCTGGCTGGCTGGCTGGCTGGCTGGCTGGCTGGCTGGCTGGCTGGCTGGCTGGCTGGGCTGGCTGGCTGGCTGGCTGGCTGGCTGGCTGGCTGGCTGGCTGGCTGGCTGGCTGGCTGGCTGGCTGGCTGGCTGGCTGGCTGGCTGGCTGGCTGGCTGGCTGGCTGGCTGGCTGGCTGGCTGGCTGGCTGGCTGGCTGGCTGGCTGGCTGGCTGAGGACAGGTGAGGCCAGGCGGTCGATCTGGAGATGGCAAGTCTGCGACTGGAGGTCCTGCGAGTGTGTGTGTGTGTGTGTATCGTGCATGTATGCGTGCGCATGGGTAGTTTGCTTGTCTTCCAGGCCTAATTTACTGAGATGGGCCCATCTGCCTCCAGGTTACGCTAAACTCATTCTGCCATTTGCTGCTCTGGCTCGTTGTCTCACTCGCACACAAACACACACACACACACAGACGCGCACACATGCGCGCGCACACACACACACACACACACAGACAAATTAACAGTTGTCATCTGTCGTTTCTCTTCTATAATTATAATATTAGCAAAGTTCATTTCCTCAGAACAGGCTCTGTCCTTTTCCCGTGCCTTTCTTGAACTAAATGATATTAAGTCCGTACAGAATCTCTTTAGTCCATCATGAGGTGAATGTTTGACCATGTGTAAGGGCATAGTGAACAGTAGCATCACTGTATCGCTTCTCTATTCATAATTATAGAAAGATATTATGTCCAGCTGTCCAGTACTCCTCTCTGCATTTAAATTGGAAAATTAGAGTGACAATAACGGGTTCAACAATTTAACTGTTTTCTCATTCTGTGTGTGTGTATGTGTTTTTTATGGTTGTATGTGTCGCTTCCACATTTGTGGACGCATGTAGTTTGCGTGTGCACGTGCGACGAGGTGCAAAACACCGGTGAAGAACAAAAAAAATGATTCTTATTTACCATATATCATAGCACTCGGCAAAAAAAAAAACACATCACCAGTCAATCTGGTGACCGATGGTGGTTAATCACGTTTCATTCATACGCAACTTGCGACAAACCCTCTGAATGATTGCAGAAATGAATTCCTTGAATCAATTCTAATCATCACCATCTTAATAGCAGCAACCTGGCGCAACTGTTGGGTGAGCACAAGATGGTTTGGAATTTTCCACGTGTCGGCAATTCACAAGGGGAAGATCTCAAACTTTAGCTGCCAATGTCATGCATGCCCAGTAAGTCGACTTCCATTTCTGACAAGTACGGCCAATTCTACCTGCAAAATACCCCCCAAAAAAGAAACCTCTACCCAGGCGCACAGTTGGTCTGATGAAAATGTGGCCCTTGATATAAAACAGATGCAGAGGAACATAATCCAATTGTGCAACATAATATAGTGCCAAAAGCTATCAAATGTAGTTTGGCGAGAAAATGAGAGTTTTGCACGACACGCAAAAATTCTGCCAAGTCTGCATGACCCAAAGGGATTCTGACAAATGATGTGTTTATGTAGAACACTCACATCAAGCGCCGAAAGTTTGGACTAACAAAATATCAAGCCAATCCATGTGGAATGGTTATTTTGGAGTCGGAATCCGAAAAGAAAAGGGGGGGGGGGGAAACCAGGGTCCGTTGCGACAGCCTCATTGCTCCCAAATTAAAGGAACTATTACACGAATGAGTGGAGCAATGGCCATTGGCAACCTGAGCCCTTTTGCCCATCAAGAAACTCACTGGCTGGAAAAAGACATGCAAGGTCAAGAAAGAATCATCTGCAGAGTGCAGGGAAAATGCAAAAAAGAAGGTGCATTTATTCTTCAGTCCAATAATAATAGAATAGTACAGTGTCATGTAGCGATGCGCAAGTC
Organism: Syngnathus floridae; assembly: GCF_059516105.1. Lineage (NCBI taxonomy): Eukaryota > Metazoa > Chordata > Actinopteri > Syngnathiformes > Syngnathidae > Syngnathus > Syngnathus floridae. Next base: position 15,732,966 of record NC_142423.1, on the reverse strand, counting down.
ATTTCATGCTGGCATTGCTGTTAGCCACATCCAACCATCCACCCAACCCTCCATTTTCGATGTCCCCCCTCCCCCATAAGCATCACAGGCAAGCTTTGGCCCATGTCAGTGACTTTGAGAAGGAAAGTTCACTCTGACTTGTTCCCCTGTCAATCAGAGGCTATTGCATGAGTTTGTAAACAAATACTACATAGTAAACAGGATCAGAGCGAGCACACAGTTAGTTCCATGGTGTTAGAGCGAGCACACAGTTAGTTCCATGGTGTTAAATGTCGGCTGTCACTGGCTCTTCCCTCTTGCAGTGTCTATGACAACCAAGCAGACAGCTGTAACCCGCCCGCCAGCAGCCATTTGTCACACACACGCACACACGCGCACTGACAGAAGCATGAGCAGCCATGTGGCTAGGGGGCAACATCTGTATGTTGCCCCACCTGGACCCGCCCAAAGCATTCTCATCTTTTCTCTCGAACTGAGCCCTGAACTGACTGATGATGTCATCCACCAAGAATAATACAAGAAAGTCATGGGGAAAATTGTCAATGTACAAACTGAATTGTAAATGTATTTGATTTGGACTTCATCTACAAAGGCCATGTCCTTTTTCAAAACCTAACGTAGCTATAGCCAGCAGCCCTGCACTTGAAGCACATGTAAGACTCTGCGGGAGACATACGAGTCCTCTCAACAAAACCAAAGACTGAAAGACCACACTGGCTATTAGTCTTTCTCACTCACTCTCACTCACTCGCTTTTTCTGTTTTGTGGCTCAGCTCCACAGTGCTCGAGAACAAAGAAAGGGCTGTCTGGATTGGAGTCTGCTCGTGTTTGTGCGTACAAGTGTGGCTGACTTTGTGCATGCGTGCGTGCGTGCGTGCGAGCGATATATACAGGACATCAGTGGACCACCCCGCACGACACCCTTCAAAAATGCAATACGTATAGTAATGGTCCCTTCGCAGACGTCACACACTCGCGTCAAAGCTTCAACAGACATCAGTGCATATTGAAGCGTAAAACCTCTTCAAATCATGTTCAAAAGTGGCCAATATAAGCAAGCAGTATGCATCATGAAGATCTAGATTCACTCAATATTGCTCCATCAGAATTTTGGACAAGCACAAGGAGCAGTATAAGCAGTGATTATTTAGACGATGGGTTAACACAACTGTCAGCCACTTGGTCACATCTGCGAGATCAATATGTCATCAGTCTCGGGCTAATTTAACAATGACAGGCCGAGCCCTGCCTGAGCACTTCATGTCAAATGACAAGCAGACTCCAAATGAAAATAACAAAGCATTCATAAGCCTGGACCTTTCACATGAGGAGAAAGTCTTCAGCAGAGACAACAGCTTACACAAGCACTTCTTTACCTTTCTCAATGCACGCTTAAATCCAGGTTGACACACAATGTTGTATCTCCATCCCATGGGACGACTGGACAATTGTTCATCAAACACACAATGATTGGTGTCAAAATATCATTGTGGCTATTTGCCAAGCATCTCTTGTATTCATATCTATCTGTGTTCCTCTCGCTGGGTCATATATCGGTGACTCGGCTTGGTTGTGTGATCTCTGCTCTCCGCTCTCCCTCCCTCCCTCCCTCCATCTCACACTCTTCTCCATCCATCTGTCACCGCCCCCTCATTTGCCCCCTCCCACCTCATGAATTATTAACGAGCCTCACACGCGCTCAGTCAAACGGTAACATTCTTTAAATACACAATCAAACAGTCTGAATAAAACTCAAGAAGATTTATGCTATGCACAAATATATATATTGGTTTCCATGGTAACCATGGTCGCTAGCATTGGTGAATCAAAAAGAACTTTGGCCACATGTCTTAAGACCGTTTCCAAATGCTTCCCACTGTTTTGCAAAGAGCGTTAGCCAAACAATGGATTGGACAAGACAAACTGCAAAAGTGCTTGCAACCTTGATTTGAACCCTGACAAAATCACTTGACCATCTGAATGCATTATTTACATTCGAGTACATGGAATGAATCCATCATTCCAGTCACACTGCACCAACACCTAACCAAAAGCTCAAACACACGGCAGCCACGCATGAATACATTTACACGCAAAAATGCACAGGTCACCGACAAGACAGGGCTGGCTGATCATGCATGAAGGCAAGGCGAGCGAGCGAGCGGGCGGGCGGGCGGGCGAGCGTGCGTACTCAAAACACACACACACACATAGCTGCCCACGTATGTAGCACAGGCGAGAAAGCCCCCCCTTAGCTGGAGGCTATCTGAGATTTGTCATGGATGCGACATGGCTGGAAGCAAGGTCAGTCACGGTAAATGAGTGTGCACATGTAAATTGGGGAGCACAGTGCAACATTTTCCACATTAAGAGCTGGAGTGACATTTGGAGTGATCAAGCAGGTCACCAATTCCTTTCAAACTTGCTTCAATACTTCATGATTTTTCTGCAAAAACGCATTTTTAGTGCTTGGATTGAGATTTAAACAACATATTTGTGGGTCTCAATTCATTGAAATGAAAGCCAAAATCATTCCCCAAAAAATCAATGACGGCATGCAAATCATTCTTGCGTATAAATAGATCAGGTGCTGCGGCAACAACAGGACCATCTCATCTTTCCGAGTTCCCTTTAGACGTGTGCCAACACACACACACACACACAAGTAGACAAAGCAAGGACATGAACTTGTGTCCAGATGGACTGCAGCAGTTGACCTCCGATCATTTGTGCACACAATAAACGGACACACTTCCAGACACAATGCACTTAAGCTCCCTCACACACACACACACACACACACGTGCATGCGCATTACCATTAAACATAAACTGCACTGAGTATAATGTATGCCAGTCTTTCTAGAATACACAACAACCTTATTTCTATTTGCAGCTGTAACAATACAACAAAAAGTGAAAAAAGTCCATTACAACAAGTGAATGGCACTACCACGAAGGTGTCTTCAAATGAGTCTTAAATATGGACAGAGAGGCCAATTGAAAAAACATTTCAAGAAAAGATTGACTCAAACCTGCGCCACCGCTTTCAAACTGGCTCAAGGGAAACCTGGATTGAAAAATAATCCAAGAAATGAAGGCAATGATAGAAATAAATGAGGACAACGTAAACGATTTATGCCCAGGGGTTCCTTGCTTTAATTAACTCTGCAATGACCCCTATACACACACACACACACGCGCGCACCTACTTGTTTCCAGTGGTTATTGAAGCGGGTGTCGGGTCAGAGTCTACCCAGGGCAAAAGCACATATTTATGACTCATTTCGGCCCCCACTTTTATGCAGATGTAGTCCTTAGTAGGACCCATTTTCACTTGTGTAATACATTGTACGGTACGCGTGTACGTGCCCTCCACCTTAAACAATAAACACCGTGACTATTCACACAAATACACACTTTGTTTTGTGTGGGTGGGCAGCGAATGCAAGTTGATGCTTTTCATTCAAATATAACCAAACAGAATTCATGTGTGCGTGCGTGCCATGTCAGGCATGCGTGTGGGCTACTGTCAATTAGGCTTTGTTTATGTGAAGGAGGACTGTGAATTGTTGTACATTAAGATTAACAACAGATGAGTGTACCATTGTCCTTTTTCAAATAGTAACACACACACAGACACCAGAGACATGGCACTGAGCATTCTCGGCCGGCAGGCGAAACACGCTGACGCGACGCGTACAACTTTGCGTTTCTTGAAATCACGTCCCGTGAGTTGAGAACGTTTGGATTTGGTGCAATAGTCTTCAAAATGTAACAGAACCAGGACATGGTCAACTTTCCCACAGTGTCTGTTGTGCATTTCCCCCCAATTTGATGAGCAGCAGCAGCACTGAGTTGCCTCATTTGGAATTTAGGATGAGAGCCAAAATCGCTTGTTTTCTCTTCTCCTCTACCGCCCACTCGTTGACTAGCTCTGTGTGCGTTTGTACGTGTGGGCGAACATGCAGGGGTGCGTGCGTGCGTGCGTGCGTGCGTATGCCTTCGTTCGTTCGACTGTACATCTCCAACATGCGCGAAATAAACATAAATACAAATAAAAAAATGCATCCATTGTTTTTGGCGCCCTGTCTAATTGCCATATAGCACAAGCACCGAAACCGTCTGTCCCAATTCACCAAATAAAGTCAATTCACTTTGCACACATGAAGTCAATGCAGCGTTTGTCTTTTCGGGCCACGTCAAATGAGGTGACGGGCCCCCGGGCCTCGGGTTTGACACCTCAGCTCCAGCTCCACAGTGGTGTGGATGGACTTTTTGCTTTGTGCCATGATCAGCTTCTCAAAACACTTGTGGCATGAGGTGGGCGCCTGTCACTGACAGACTTTTTGCTTTGGGCGGCGAGGCACGTGTAGCACGTCACATGGCCACCGTGATAAAGCAAAGGAAGAGCCGCAGAGAGAATTGGACCGAGGCGGGCCAAGGGAGGGAGCAGCTGTTTCACAATAAACAAGAGTCAGGCTCAACGCTAATTGAGACACTGTTGCTATGGCTACATTGATGCCGCCCGTGTCTGGCCGTGACCAAAACAGGTCCGCAAACACAGCCGTGGAGAGCTGGCTACATTTAATTGAGTTGCGAGTACCCAAATGGAAGCACGTACTTTCTCCCAAAAAGCGCCATTTCTCATCATTATGTGTGAATGTCGTCCAACACAACCCAGCCCCCCTCACACACTTCTTGTCAAGTGGAACACGTGGGAAGGCAGCCAGCCTATTGTCTTCCACGCCACACGAAAAGCTGCCTCCCTCACCCCCAAAGGCACACGTTAACGCCAATCCCCGTGTTTTGTCTCTGACAACAGAAGGTGTGGGATTTTTTGGGGGTGTTTTTTTTTTTTTCCCCTTTTTCTCTTAATGAGTTAGCAGGGGCCACATGGCCCAAGCAGAGGCTCAAGTCATTTATTCATTTAGCCCATTGAACCTCGACAGCCTCCCCCCTCCTTCCTTTAACTGGCCAGCAAACACCAAGATGCATGATGTGCAAATAATGGGATGACACATCTCAAACATCATCATTTGACCCATCGTGCCAAATGAAAGCTTTAAGTGACACGTTTGTCACCGGCAGCCACATAAACCTAGCGAAAGTTGGTGACGGAATCAAATGAGGTGGTCAGCAGGTGGTCAGCGGCGGCAGGCGTACCAGTCATACACACACACACACACACACAGAAAACAAGCAAGACGTCCAAGGCCCCTGCATACGTAGCATCTAATGACATACCAAGACCACATATAAGAACAAGTGGACACAACTTGACTGGCCATCTGTGACAATCAATAACACACTCACTCTTGTACACAAACGGAAATATTCCTACTTGCGATATAATAATCGGTTCCATTTCGAAGGGAAAATCCAAAATGTCATTCAAAGTTGATGAAAGACAGCTCCTTTTTTTGCTTCTCTGACTTATTTGATTGCATCGGCTTTCATAGTGGTGTCGCTTGATCACTCCAAAAACGAACACCGGCAGATTGCACATACATAAAAAAACCATTTCCTCATGTTGTATTTTCATGGAAATTAACACATCACAGCATGGTATTTCTTTAACAAAGACACCAGGATTAATTAGTGACGAGGCTTACGCATATGTGGGCGTGCACGCACGCACGCAAGCACGCACGCACGCAAAGTTATTAATGCCAACTAGACTCCTGCGCTTCCTCTTCAAATCCACAAAGCCAAATGTAGAAGACAAATATAAAGGATAAGTGCTTCTAGTTTGACAAAGAAAATTCAAACAATAAGCACTTGAGAATTGATATGATCTGTAAGTAAGCAAGCTTTATTGGCCAAAGTACTGTCAAGGTCATGCCTGTTGATATTGTTCAAGCATGCCTAATGAATTGAAGATTGCCATGAAATATCAATTGCGCTATTAAATTAAAGGCCTCAGACATTTTACAATCAGATAATCAACAAACCAAAAAGGCTTCACAGTGCCATTTTTAATTTCAATGCCATTTGACTCTATTAAGTGGGACCTCCATTACGCTTGCATTGTTAACGTGTGTGTGTGTGTGCGTGTGCGCGTACGTGTGTGTGTGTGTGTGTCTTTTAAAGATCACACGCCCAACAGTTTTAATGTCCTTGACCGAGCCTTCATTTCCATCTTGGCATTTGATTTGATTGGATTAGCCCTGCTTGTTTGGTCACTATGTATTGGGTGTGCTCACCACAGATCAAATATTGCTCATTAATATCAATCAATCAATCAATCAAATTAGATTTGCAATAGCCAACTGGTGCATAGACAGGATGTTTGTGCATACGTGCGTCATATTCCTCCAGAGTGCGTACGACCTTTTTGGTGATTGGCCATCTCCCCTACCAAGACGGGAGCCTGCCTTCTTGCTTTCTTTCTTTCTTTCTTTCTTGAAATTGTCAGGGTCAGACGGACATTTTCCACCTCTGTTAAAAAGGTTGGAGACACCTGCTGAAAAATCTGGACCGGATCCTGGACTGGTTGCCATTCGGTTGCATGTGAAATGAGAGCAATATCGGAATCCCTTCCCTTCCACTGTCAGCAATATGAATGACTATTTCTATTTATTATCTATGTCACAGACATCTGTTCATCACTCTTCCATGTGTTTTGTCCATCTCATCTCACACTAATCTGTTTCTATTTGACAAATTCACCCCCTTCCCGCATCACTTCATCATCTTAATCTTGAACTCTGATGAGGCAGCCAGCCAGCCAGCCAGCCGGCCGGCCAGCCCTCTCAGTTGATCTGGTCATTTTTTGCAATCACTGCCCCCCCGCCCCAGCTTTCTCAGCTTCCCCTTCATCCCTTCTGTCTTAACCCACTTTCAAGAGCAAACAATAGAGACAATAGCAAGCGGAACCCTGAGGCAGAGGGAGGGAGGGAGGGAGGGAGGGAGGGGTTGTCCACGGCAGCCAGGGCGAGTGAAACTATCAAAAGACTGCTCCCCACAGAGAGAGCCAGAGAGATGCCTAGTGCCCATCTGCTGAGGTGCTGAAAGCAAAGAAGGGGGTTGCTTGCAAGAGATGGTGACAGATGACAAAGAGAAAATGAGATTGTGATCTGCGCAAAGGATGCTGATACATGCTATGTCCTCACCTTATTTATACGTCATCAATTTTAAAGATAGCCCGAGTGTTGCTGCATACAAAAAGTCTTTTGTGAACCTGCTCATTCAGTTTTCCACGACTCTGCAAACATTCTGTTACTTTTTTTTCTAATATTGGCTGTGGTATGGAAAATAATGAGGAAAAAAAAATATGATTACAATTACTATTTTGGAAAATGGCTGTAATATTAGGAAGGGTGAAAAAATGAAGGGGCTCTGAATACTTTCTGGACCCAATGTGTGTGCGTGTGCGTGTATGTCTATATATAATTATTCTTGTCATCCCTGAATACACCTGCCGCTCGACTCATCTAGCAAAGTGTTAACCGTGATCAATAAAGCAATGACATCCAGATGGAGGGAGGCCAACAGGAAGGCAATTATCGTGGTTCTTCATGTTGAAGAGCGATTTTGTTAACCAAAGGCTACAACCAACTAGCATGCCAGTCATCAGCTTGAATAAAAAAACAAAACCAAAATGTCAAGGTGACAGATGGGCCGCTACATGGTGGGAACAAGCCTTGAGGCGTCAATCTTTGGCACAATGGTGCTGCTTTCAAAGAGCACTTAAAGGCCCGTTTGGGGGGAAATAAAAGTCAACAACAGGTTGCCGACGCTTTACAGTAAACAATCGCACCAGTGTAGTGTGGAGAAGGGACTTTGGTAACATGCTGAACCAGGGCTTATTCGAGACATACGAAAAAGGCAGCCAACTGGAGGAAACATTATGATGTCCACTTATTGACTTCACATGGATTTTTGGAGCCAGAAAATACAATGGATAGGCCAATAAATGAAACCGACTGCTCGAGTGTTTACCATTCAGTCACGTTATGGCTGGCCTGATGATAGTAGATATCCCAAAAGGCCAACGTGTCATATCTGCCCTTGATTTCCATTGCAATGGCACACTTCTGGTGCTGCATAGAAATGGAGCCTTTAGTCTCCTCGCAGCAGTCTTTTCAGAGTAGAATGACAAAGAAGGAAACGGGTTGACTCTACGACACTGCTGACAAACTCATTGCCATAGGACTAAGGCATCCAAGAGATGGCACCAAGCAAAAGTCTAGTAGGTCAAAATCAAGACATACAAGATAGTACGTAGATGAGACAAGCAGCATCAAAAAAACGATTCTGACGAGATCCGTGCGGCGAGCAGCTTTGACCGAATCAGATGCTTTGTCTCAGAGGATGTGATCGGCTGCATACGTATATTTTAATCTCAACTACATTTAGAAAGTAGCCTGTGGGCAAATGGTCTTTTTGTCAGTATGCATCATCTGAAGACAATTTGGACCTTTGCCAGGATTCCCTCATGGTTGTTTTGTCTATCGCTAGTGGACTCAAATCTGGAGCCCAGCCACTAGCATGGGCCAACTAGGGGACATTTCAAATGATCAAATCAGTTCAAAAGGTGCCATCTATAAAAAGCCAATTAAACATGCAAGATGCAAGGCAATCAACACATTTGTAAATTGTATGAAGCATGCTTGCAAAGATTCCGCTCAACCTTTCTGGGGACAATCAGAACAGCAAAACTCTGGCGACCCCTGACGGATGAAGAAGCCCAATCAACAGTCGAGTTTGTCAACAGCTCTCTGCTGCCCTCAGCTGGACAATTGAAAGCAGCTGAGCAGGCAACACATTTGAAAACGGATGAAGATGAATCAGTTGGGTTTTTTATCACATCTATTGACTTTGTTTTATTATTGTATTAATGACAAGGGTAATATTGGTGTTTGGACTGCAGTAAACAGGTCAACTTGTCCAATTTGTCATCCAAATGAAATCGTTCTCCGTTTGATCTTTTCTTACTTTAACTTCATACGCAACAAAATAGTTCAGAACCACAAAAGAATCATCTGTTTGCGATCACTGTGAGCGGAGCGGAGCGGGCGGTTGGCGCGGAGGATTGGCCGGACGGACGGACGGACGCGCAGTAGTGTTTGCAGAGTTCCGAAGGAGAAAGTAGACAGAGTTTACGACATTTGCACGTTAGCGCTCGCTCACCTGTAGTGAGTCCGCTTCATGCGTGCTTACTTTGCCTTTCCCTGGTAGCGTCCCTGGTCTTAGCGTCCGTCCATCGCCTTAATCCTTGGTGCATGTGTAAACATTTGAGTGAGGAAGCGTTTGTGTCACTCATTATCTTGAAAACGGACACCTGCGCGCGGACTGGGAAGGGACGGGCGAGAACGCGCTCGCTCATGTGCGCGTTCCCGATCGCTCCAAGGCGCAACCGTGCCAGCGGGCCACATATTATTGATTTGATGTCACAATGATTCGGGCCGGTCTAAATGTAGACACGGGTCGGATTTGGTCCGCGGGCCGGACTTTGGGTATAACGGTTTAGTTCTGTGCGTGGTCTCTTGTTTTCCTCCAAAATGGGATTTGGAGATTTTTCCTTTCTCAGTTTGGGGGGGGGAGGCTGGGTCAATTCAAACAGTGTGCAGCAACAGCAGGGGCCTTCGATGAAATGGGAACATTTCATTTTCATCAACTTGCAAACGTAAAATGGGCATACTGTCTCTTTAGCGCGGTTCTTGCGAAAATGATAGTGAGGAAAACTATCACATTCAAACTTTGAAGTACATAAGATTAAAGTATAACTATGACGCACCCCCCCCCCCCCCCCCATACACACACACACATACGCACACACCACTAGTGCTGTCCCTTCCTATGCTATACAATCACAGGAAAGACTGATGACTTGACAGATGTCCAGAAGACAAGTCATCAAAGAGGCTAAGTCACAAAAGGTCACTGCCACAGAGTGCCTAGCCAAGCATATCAACAGACCACTGAGTGCAGGAAAAAAGGAAAAGCTTCAGCAGCAACTGGGAGAACCACAGCTAGAATTTGACTCCACCAAGACCACCGTAACACAGATAAATACAAATGTGCCGTTCCTGATGTCCAGCCACTCCTAAACCAGACCCAAGGTCAGAAGCATCTTAGGAGAAAAAGAACTGCATGGACTGCTGCTCAATCATCCAAAGTCCACAGGGAAATTCTACAGCACTGGATGGATGGATGAATGGATGGATGGCGGATGGATGGATGGATGGATGGATGGATGGATGGATGGATGGATGGATGGATGGATGGATGGATGGATGGATGGATGGATGGATGGATGGATGGATGGATGGATGGATGGATGGATGGATGGATGGATGGATGGATGGATGGATGGATGGATGATTCCCTGTATGGAGATGCTGACTTTATTTTCCAGTAGGACTTGGCACCTGGCCGGCACACTATTGGCCATTACAGTGGCACGGTACATTGCAGCGCTGCATGAGCACGAGAAATCATTTGTAGGTATCGCTTGTACATTTGGACTGTTTTACTATTACTAGCGTACAAGCTTTTGAAACAGCTTTTGTCGGGTGCCGGCGATCTTTTAAGCCTAAGCTGATTCTTGCGACACACATCCGTCCGTTCAGCGCTCATTCCACTCGTCAATAAGTTGACTCCAGATGCAGGGTCCGGCTGACTCCATGTGGCACTGCCGGTGGCAAACGGCGCCCGAGCGAGGACCTCTGGGCGTGGATACTATCAGGTTTGTGAGTCATGTCTTGAGTGGAAATGGAAAGTGTTCAAACTTCATGATGATTTAGCGAAAACCACTTTAGTGGTGTCAATTGTTCTGGGGCCTGTCACTGTCAATCATGGGCCCAAGTCCTTGGACATTTTCAAGACTTGTACTGCACTCATTTTGTCGCAGCAAGTGAAGTTCAAGGTCATTGTGCAAATCTACTGCATGATCCGCACGCGCGCGCGCACGCACACACCCACCCACACTCACCGCTCCCCTTCAAGCAATACGCGGTACTTTGTCCATGAGTTGAGCCGTGACGCAAGGCAACCTATTAGCTTGTCCCATTGCCATTTCAAGACGCACTTCTGACAGGCCCCGAGCATCACACGCTGCCATCTTGCGGGTAAAGCGAGCAAATGAAAACTTCCAGTGGCTATTTTGCCGTCCTTCTTTCCACATCCTACTTCACCTACGCTGACGTCACTGACACGCACTGGCTTCTGGCAAGGCCCAGTCGTATCACTGGACTTTGGAACATGTCTCTTCAGTTTGCGCAGAGCAGCAGCAGTAGCGCCAGCAGCGGCGGCGGCGACAGCAGCGGTAGCAGCTCCCAAAACCGCAGCATCATCATCAGCATCATCCAGCGGATGCGCAGGGAGGGTAACCAGGAGACCCCCCCCCGTGTACCGTGTCCGGGAAACGCAAACGACTGTGTGCTGTTGTCATTTTATCATACGATGCGTCACTGTGATGGGCGTCACAGAAACTACTCATCACCGGTGTATGAAGTAGAAAGCTAGGTGTTGTTTTACCTGCGTTCTTTTCGCCACGCGCGGCTGGGCGGCCACCCTTTCAGCTCTTCTGCGGTGGGTGGCGGCGGCGGCATCAAAATCAGAATAGCAGCGACTTCTCTCTCTCTCTCTCGATGCTGTCCGTGTTACCCGAGCTGGGATGCCGTGTTTGTGCGCGCGCGCGTGCTCTCTCAATGCGGTGCAGGTTTACTCCTCTGCCACGTCTTGAACTCCTCCTCCTCCCTCTGTTCCGCAGATGTTCTCGCGTCGACGATCTATAGTACACCACAGCGTGCACGTCACCTGCAGGTTGCTGCCAGGATTTCAAATCTCGCCATTCATCGGCCCAAATTTCAAATACAAATTGATCGGACCTCTTTCAGTCACGAGCCCCGATAATCATCATGTTCTCCCCCTTACAGCGCCCCAGCAAAGAGATAGGATATACTGACTATTTTTGAAATAGAGCAAAAGAATGGATTTTTTTTTCATTTCAAATATGAATTGATTTCAATGTTTGAAATAAAGCATGTGTAACTGATTACAACTGATAGTGTGGATTTGTTTTTCATTTAGAGAGAGACGCTAATCTGATAATAGTCTCCCATGTTTGAAACATTTGCAACATGATCTTGTTCAGAGTTACAAGTTCAAATTTGGAAGTAAAGCAGGCACATGTGTAACTGATTACAACTGTGCCGCTAGTGTGGATTTGTTTTTCTTTTAGAGAGAGACCCTGATCTAATAATAGTCTCCCAAGTTTGAAACGTTTGCAACATGATCTTGTTCCGAGTTACAAGCGGGAAAAAAATTGGGGCCTGGACAAGCAGTCCTGTTCTTTTCTCTTTGGCTGCAATCTGCTGAAGGCATTGTCACGACTTGAATTGAGCACAGTTTAGGACCTGAAACAAACAAGGCTCCACACAACCTATTTTATTCACACAGAAAACACAGAAGGCTGACAAAGAGGCTCTTTGTTTGCGTACATTTCATTTAGTTTCCGGCGGACTGAGGGTTCCTCGGAAAGGGCGCTCGGCTCCAGCTGGCTCGTTCTCGGGTGTGGAGCCGAAAATGGGTGTTAAGGTGCGCAGACTGATTGAAGCGTTTGCCGCACACGTGACAAGCAAAGGGCTTCTCCCCGGTGTGGATTCGATGGTGCCTCTTGAGCATGCTGACGGTGGTGAAGCTCTTGCGGCACACTGTGCAGCTATAGGGCTTCTCCTTGGTGTGCCAACGCATGTGGACCTCCAACTGGCAGGCAAAACTGAAGCCTTTTCCACACTCTTTACAAGTGTGCCATCTCTGTATGGTCGCGGCGTGAGCGTTACGAGAAGGGGGGGGCGGCGACTTGAGGCATTTCATGCCTTTTAGCTGCAGCAAATGGACACTTTGCTTCTTATTTGTGCAAGGTAGTCCCGTCACCTGCTGCGCCAGCGATCCCGAAAGATCGTTCTGGACGCTTCCGTAGCTATTTTCGGCAGTGGCACCACCACCGCCGCGAGTGTCTGAATGTAGAGCGCGAGTGAACGACGATGAGCTGCTGGCTGCAAAGTGTCCCTCATTTTCCCACTCTGTCTCCTTGAATGGCAATGGCAAAGGAGAAGGTGAGACTGTATCGCTACAACACAGCGTTTGAACTAACCTGGATTGTGTCTCAAAGGGACCACAAGGTTCTTTTTCGGGCTTTCTTCCACCATCATGCATACACCCACTGTGAACGTCTCCGAGGCGGGGCTCTTTTTTCACTTGAACGCCGCTTACCCTTCCAGAGTCGCGGACGTCGTCGTGATCTTGGGACTGGACAGCACATGCTTCTGTGAAGTTAGAGACATCACTTAGTAGTATCAATTGCATTTTCCGCTGTGCGCCCTGCGATTGGCTGCCAATCAGTTCAGGGTGTCCCCCGCCTACTGGATGGATGGATGGATGGATGGATGGATGGATGGATGGATGGATGGATGGATGGATGGATGGATGGATGGATGGACGGACGGACGGACGGACGGACGGACGATAAACATTTGACTACGGGCTGAATCACTGACACCCACGCAGAAATAATCATGATATAAAGATAAAAAAAACAATTGACATCGGACGTATGTGATGCGACAAGCGGCTCCGTTGTCCTTACCTGGTTGCAGTAATAGTCGTTGCACGGCGACATTGAGTAGCCGTTTCAGGCGCTCGTTCTCTTCTTTTGAACGGCGCATTTCACTCTGAAATTGAACAAAGGTGTCTTTGATGGCGCGGAAAATTTCCTCAGCGACCGCTGTCAGTCTGTCGTTCAAAAACACGTGAAGCAGCTCCATCTTGGTCATGTTGTCTCCTTCCCTCCGCTGCGGAACGCCCTTCTGTTTATGTCTGCTGACCCGGAAGTGATGATTAACATGATTTTAAACGAACAATCAACGCACGTAAAAGGATATACATATGAACAATTATAGAAACACAATACATTGATTCAATTAAAAATAGGAAAACAGAGAAACCTTTGTAGCATCCTCTCGTTCTATCATCCCACTGGCGATAACGTCGCTCGTCCACTAGGGTGAAGAGGTTTGTTTCTTTCAGAAAAGCACTCTTCTTAACAAACCCAGTTTGTTAAATAAAAGCGTTTTTATTTACAGTCGTGGACAAATTACTTTGAACACTGTACTTGTGGAAAAGTGTTGTCTTATCTGCTCTCAACTTTTCAAAACAATGCATTAAATGAAAAGAGACTATTGCTTCCATAGTTCTCAGCAATGCATACAAACCAAATCTTTCCCTGAGGTTTCAACATGAAGTCCTGTTTTTAATTGAAGCACACTGAATAAATCTGGCAACGGCTCAAGAAATAAAAAATATACATTTGAAGGGGAGACAAAAACAAGAGATGAGCTCCTCGGAATCTACAACACGAAAATAAGTTGCCGCTATTAAAAAGTTCACGATTTATTAGAAACTAAAAGCAACAGGAGCATCAGAAACATTTGTCTTTTAATATATACATGCATTTGGATTTTGCCAGTGCATACACAGTATACACAATTTGTCTCTTGTCCAACGCCTAAAATTTCCCAGGTATCGAGCGTAAGACGACAGAAAAAGATAAAGATCAACACCGAGTAAATGAGAGCTATACGGGGGTCCCGAGTAGAAATACAATGAGTAAATATCAACGTCGGTGTCGTCGACTGAGCTGGGCCAGGAATGGAAAAGCTGCCTCAGCTGCCAATCATGTCGGACAGCTCCTGCAGGAGATCGTCCTCCCCGATGCCCGGGTCCACATCTCCGTCCAGATGATCCTCTGTGAATTCGTTGATCAGCTCCTCAAAGTCATCTGCGGCCGAGGTGGAGTTTCGTGACCCTACGGCACTCTGTCTCCGCGATTTACTTTGAGGAGCCGTCTTTGGGACGGAGCTAACAGAGAGGGATACTCATGAGAATTTCTTTTGGAGGTGGAAAAATGAAATCATCTGACAACTCACAACAATATCACAACTCTCTACTTTTTCCACACTTGTCTGTGAAGTCGCAATCGACTCGTACCTGATTGCAATTCCGTATTTTGCCAAAACAGCGAGTCGGCGAGAGCTGAATGCATCAACTTGTGAAATAGGCGTCTTTTTTGGAGTGCTTTTGTACTCCACCAGACAACGCTATCAAAAACAGCAAATTGCAGTTTTGCATACCTTGGTGGGGCTTCCACAGTCGTAACAAGACTGACATCCATCCTGGTGTCTTGGCTGGGACTGCGCTGCGAAACACGGGTGCTCTGTGGCCCCGTACTTGATGTGCAAACTCGAGGGCTCGGCACCTTTCAAAAAGAGCCAAGGAGCAAAATGTTCATAGTTGTTAATAACGTCAAAATGTTGGGAATCCAAATCAGTTCCAAGTGTATTTCTTCACCCAAATGCAGTGCGTGTGTGCGTGTGTGCGTGTCAGTGCGTACGCTTTGGTTCACTTACGTCCAAGTCCCTCCTCGCAGTCGATTCCTCTAAAAGGATGGCGGCGGCGGCGGCGCTGTTGAGAGGTTTAACGGCAGCTATGGCAGAGCGTGGCGCTGCTCTCTTCCGCTTCTGGCCTGCATTGACTTGTAACGCAGGCTTCATAACAGACGGCTTCACGTTCAGTTTGGGCCGCACTGAAACAAAGTAACATGCGCTTGTCTATCTTCCAGCAATCTTTTCATATACTACTGTGTAGTGGCAGAAATATGCTACAAGTTTTTCTTCTTTCAAATTTCCTCCAAGTAAGGTAAGGTAAGGTAGTAGGTGCAAAGTACCTTTTGTGTCCGTGCTATTTGTTCGATCAGTGGTTGGATTGTGTACTGCCGCACAATGGAGGCTTTCTGAAGTCGTCTGCTTGGCTGAGGATGGTGAAACGGAGCTTTTGCTGTTTTTGTATTGGACCTTGCTGGAGTTGCCCGGACTCCCTAAGAGGGCGTCTTCCACGAGAAGCCAACTCTCAGCGTTGTTTGGGGGGCGCTCGGGTGGGACATTGTCACTCTCCAAGATAGACTCTGCTTTCGGTGGCGCCGCCGCCGTCACAGAGGCTTGCTGGCCGCCGGCGGAAGCTGCCGTTTCCTGCTTGCGGAGGCGTTTTTCACGCATAATCTCCTCAAAGGTTTTGACTTTGACAATCTCGGAGGTGCTCTGGAAAGGCAAGTTAGAGTTGCACTTACAAGATCACAACAACGTAGGCGGTCACGCGTCTCACCTCGGGAGTAACGGGAGCGTTCCGTGTTCTTTTAGTCACCTCAAGACTCTTGTCAAGTGTGATGTCACCTGCACAATTCAACAAACATGGCTTGTTATATGATGACAGACAGACTATTCGGTATGGATGCGTGCTTGCATGCTTTTTGTTTTTAGTCGACAAAATCCCACCCTCGGAAATGTGTGGGTGATGTGCTTGCTAACCATGGGTCAATCTGGATGATAAGTGAAAATGTCTGCTGGATTGGGAACATCTCTTACACAGAGTTTTCTGGTTTTGCTGCAATGGCGGCGGCTTCTTTGCACCATTATTCTCCTGTGCGTCTTGATCGGCCTGAACTCGGGCTGCCTTCTCCTTGCGGATTTCCTCCAAGGTTTTCACTCTAACTTGGCCTACTTCTGGGGACTCCCAAAGAAGCCCCACAGAATATTTGTCAGCTGACGATTTGATCTTCTTAAGGCCGCCGTCTTCTTCCTGTTGATCTTCTTTTCTTTTCTTCTTTGCGTGGAGGATTTCCTTGGGTTGTTTGTTGTGGTCAATAGCGCGTTCCTTGATGGAAATTGTCCGCTTCAGAGCCTTCGATGTCTGGATGGGTGCCGACGTGACTTCTCCGTCTTTTTCCTTACGCGATTTTGCCGCTTTTTCCATTCTTATTTCCTCCAAGGTTTTGATGCGAATTTGCTGGGATGTGCTTTTTGACACGGCGCCGCTGCTCTCCTCTGCTGGCAAAACATAAACACCAAAGCGTTATTTGAGCTCCATTGCAAGCCGACTTCCCTGGTTGACTGAGAAGATGTTTGGCCTCTCAACTGAGAAGCCTTCTTCTACAAAATACAGTCTGAGTTGGTGTGGAAAACACAACTACTTCTGCACCAAGTTGGAGGGAGGCACAACCAACCAACCAACCATCCAACCTTCCAACCAACCTTCCAACCAACCTTCCAACCAACCTTCCAACCAACCTTCCAACCAACCTTCCAACCAACCTTCCAACCAACCTTCCAACCAACCAACCAACCAACCAACCAACCAACCAACCAACCAACCAACCAACCAAGCAAGCAAGCCTCCCTCCCTCTTTTTCCAAGATGCAAATTGACGAGCCTAAAGGGTGTACAAAGAGACCTGTGTTTTCCTTGTTTTGTCCTTTGTTACAGCTGCGGCTCAATAAACAAAGTAGTGCGTTATATTGTATAAAGCATCTGACTTGTTTGTCATGAATATGTACATTTTGGTCTCTTTGAGCTGAGTTTTGACCAACGAGTTAGAGTTGAAATGACAGTCACATCATCCGAGAAAGTTTGTTTAGGACCAACTTGAAACGTTTACCAAGGCTTACCTTTCTGACAGGGCGTTTGTTCTTCTCTCACGAATCTCCCCAAGCGCTTTGCCAGGCTCTTTTTGATAGGAACAACATCCCCGTCGTCTTTTCGACCTATACATGGGACGACAAGTTGGTTCTTCCATTCTTTGTCATTAGAGTACAATGATCATGCTGTGGCAAAAGAGTGAAACTTACAGGTGGTGTCTCTCTGTCTCCCGAGCCGGTCAGCAACAGTAGGCGGTGATCTCAAAGTTTCTCGTTTGCCTGAGATTGAGAAAATCAAAGTAAGTTGAATTGATGCAACAGTGTGTCAACTTAGCTGATGCGTCTAAGCGTAGACAAAATTGTCATCCTTGTTCTTTGGAGAAATGTGCAGCAGCAGCAGCAGCGGCAGCATTTTTTGACCTGGGTTGGATGTACCAAAGGGTCGCCGGATGTTTTCTTTCTGCCCATTGACAGCCACATCAGCTCTGTTCATGCCGGCTTTTAGGGCCCTCCGCAGCCGGATCTCCTCCAGGGTGGCCACTCCAAAGTTGTGCGCTTCATCTGTCAACAAACACCCCTCATTTAGTCCCAAGAGCATTTGCGTCCGCCGTCTTTGCTTCTCCTTTCAGTCTCTCACCGGCAGCCTTGCACCTTTTTCTTGGGGACGGACCGTCTCCTTCCTCTGAGAATTGGTCTGGCACCACAAACAAATGTTAGAAGAGCGCAAAAAGAAACGCACGCGGAAAAAAAAAGACAAACAAAGAACGCAACTCACCGTCCTCATCCTCATCATCATCCGCTGGATTAATCACCACAGGCGGATGAGTAGGGCTCGGGACTGTTTCCTGGCTTTCGGTCTTCAGAACTCCTCTCAGCTGGGGATTGCTTGCAGTGGGGAGAGGAGCGGCTGCCTGCGGGGCCGCCGGCTCTTCGTGCTGCGCTTCCTCATTGTCACTTTGATCTGCAATCACGTTCATGTCACAAGGTGAGTTGTCGCTCGCTCGTGTGAAATGATGTGGGAATCCACTCACTGGTGTCAGGTGGGATAAGAATGCCATCAACATGACGTGGCTTTTCATGAAAAAAGGCACAGTGTGGTTTTTGGCAGCCGGCCGGGTGGCTCTCCCAATAACACGGGATTTCCTTGCGTTTTTTCTGCAACGACGGAAGAGTACGATGGGCTCACATTGTTACTTGATTGCTGGATATTCAAGGCTTCTTACCGTGATCTCCATGTGGCGAAACTTGCAGACGTTTCGGAAGCAACGCCCCTCCTGCCAGAGATTGCAGACCGTCTCGTTGCCCATGGCTGCTTCACAGTGCCTAAAAGGGCAGCTGTCTCCCTAAGAGACAAGATGGTGTGACTTGCGTGCAGGAATATCACAATATCTCAACAATGAACACCAATTTTGCTTACTTTATGGCAGGTAGAATAGTAAAAGAAGTAGCAGTCATCTCCATTGTTGGTCATTGTGAGGCTGGCTGGCTGGCTGGCCGGCTGGCCGGCTGGCTGGCTGGCTGGCTGGCTGGCTGGCAGGCTGGCAGGCAGGCAGGCAGGCAGGCAGGCAGGCTGGCTGGCAGGCAGGCTGGCTGGCTGGCTGGCTGGCAGGCTGGCAGACTGGAGTTTTGAGCCGGCCGGCTATGAACTTTGAACTCAGTAGCTGCTATTTCCAGACCAACGGGACTGCCTGAAAGCACAGATCAGTTCATTGTACAGTCTGGCTTGTAAATAAAAAGATTTTCAACTCGTGTTGCCCACATACACCAAATGTACGTGTAAATAATGTGTTTTTTGTTTGCCTCGTATTTATCTCAAGGAAATCACCTTAAGTGGTTAGAAGTGGACTCTTTTGCAGGTTGATGACAGGGTGCCTTGTTTCAGTATCAAATCCTGGAGGAACACTTGATCCATAAGATAAAAGGGAAATGGGTTGGGGTGGCTCGTCCAGGGCAGTAATCTCGGTAGACTGCTTAACAACACTGAGGATGGCTTCAAGTCCTTTTCATTACTTTTTTTTTTTTTTTTTTTAATTATAAAGATTTTTTTATGGTAATAATTTGTCTAACGTGAATAAAAAAAAAAAAAAAAACTTGTAGTTTAGGATGGGCGGGGAATAGGAAAAATGCTTAATCTCTTGTCGCATAAAAGGCAGACTGGAGGATGGCAAAAACAACTCTTCTCAGGCTGGATGGCATTTTGCACACTTGGAAGCCTTAGTGTGATAAAAGAAGGGGGAAATCGATCATTGTTGAAAGGAAAAGAGGTCTTCTGCCCGTGTATTCTCAAAGGAAGGTATGTTTTCCATTTCCAAGGATCACAGCAAAGGACCAAAGGATGGATTTAAACCTATAAAAACAATCACTCAAAAACACTCCACACAGGGCTAAAGGGGTTAATATTGCACACATTTGAGAGAGAACAGAGGGTACAACATCATAGAAAACTTCTTTTTCACTCGATCCCAACACTTCACTGATTATATTATAAAACCATATCATTCTTATATTTCAGCTAACTCATATCATGGCTACCTTGTGAAATGCAGTTGACATGAACTTTTCTTTGGTTTAGCTCCATTTTAAATGACATCCAAAATCATAATCAGGTAACACTTGGCAAGCACAAGTCTCTTTCAATGCTGATTCCATAAAGCCTCCTTGATAACATGCTGTCATATACCGTACAAGTTCTAGTCCAATGACTATTACCTGTAAGGATTACTTCTCCACAATTTGATTCCTCCAAATATTTACGCGGCCCCAAGTCCCCGTAATTAACGATTCTTGTCAATGCACGATTCATGCTGATCACTTACCACCACCAGCAAGTTTTACTGATAAATTAGTAACAAAATGGATGTTAATTTAGGACTCTCTCTCTCTGGTGACGATTTGTAAGCCACACTATGTTCCAGGACGACGAGCCTCCCGCAATGCAGTTTAGAAAAGGCGAAGCTACCCCAAAACTAACACCGACAACAATTAACCAAAGGAAGATTCTTACCTAATTGTTTGGTTAAATCCAGATGGTGACTTTAACGGCCAAGATGCGTTTGTTGTGAAAAATAAAAATGTTTAAAAAGTCACGTAAAATCGACGAAACCTGGCGCTGTTGAAAAGTCACGGCGATTAGTTTGATCAAAACTAACACAATCTAACACACGTTTAACCAGTATTGTTAGTTAGACACTATATCAATAACATAGTGAAGTCAATGTTGGGTTCTTTCAAGTTTAAATAAGGATCGGAGTTATAAAATAAGGATTTGTTTGTGCTCGAAAACAGAGGCCTACTTAGACAGCTCTGGCCACCCTTACATGAAATGTAATTATTAAAATTACTACACCCAACACCCCCCCTATATTATCAGTAAATCAAACTGTGAAATATAGTACAGAGAAACAGCGAAATTACCAGTTTCTTGTTTAAAAAATCGTTTGTGATACTGTCGTAAGCTCCTCGGATGCCGCCATCGATCACAGTCAAAATGTCGGCCACGGCGTTTTTTTTCCTTTTTTTTCCTCCTCGTGCATTAAAAAAAAAAAAAAACCTTTATTGAAACATTTTCAAAGCGGAAATAGTATTGCTGAATGAAATGTATGATGCGTGCTAAGTTGCCAAAACGGTTTTGTTCTGAAAGGTATTGGCCGGATGTTACGTATGTTCTGGTCGTCCCGGGTCTGTCAGCAGCTTGACTTTCCCATCTCGTTGGGAACCCGTACGTCCGTTTTGCAATAGTATCCGTGTTTTTTTAATGCTATTGTTTCGAATTTGTTAACTTTTTCCCCCCCACCCAACTGTTCTATAGACTTGACAAGTCGAGGATACTCTGACAAACTTTGTATCTGTTGTACATCTCGATTATGGACTCCATTCAGGTAAATTACGTTGGCTGTGTTAGGGGTTAGGGTTAGGGTTAGGGTTAGGGTCAGTGCAGCCTTCTTTTGTCCGATCGGCAACGTTACTCATAGATGTGCTTATTTGTTCGTCATTTGACTAACGTGTCAAATGTCCACAGACTACGGTGTCTGGATTTTCTCTGGACCTGGGACCACTGAAAGAGCCGCTTGGATTCCTTCGTGTGCTCGAATGGGTACGTAAATACTAAGTGTTTCAGATTTCTTCCAACTTTGCAGATTCCTATTTCCACAGTATTCATCCTTGACTGTTGACTGTTGAGGTGCTACTGCCTTAACACCAGCCCATAGCTCGACATACCTATTGGACAAACGTGCACAAATAAAGCAGCTGCATGTGTTTTCCCCGGAGCCAGAGTAACTTTGTTGACTCTGAATATCCACCGTTGATAAGTATTGAGTGTCGTGAGTAATCTCAACTCAACGGATTGTGTAGTAAAAAAAGGAAATCATTTGAGGAATGCCCCGGCCGGCCGTTCGACGGCTAATAATGGAAACGTATTACGTTTCTGATGCAGATGACTGCGCTGGTGTCTTTGCTACAGTAGTACTTGGTGTGTGAACGGTATTTGGTGCTGCAGCCAGAACCTGATTCTTAAACTGGAATTATTCAGCAGATCTTTTCAAAGCCATGAGCACAAACGGACCTCATCACTACTGTATCGTTTCTCTCGTCCATACGCAGGCTCAAACTTCCCCAAATTTGATTTGTTTCACAACTTACTGGAGAAAATAAATATCTGTTTACATGCACTTCCATGCTTATTGGATCCTTTGAGGTAGCACATTGAGCACATTGCAGAGGGTGGAGCTGCAGAACAGCTGCACGTCAGTTCAAGTTGCAAATAGAGCTTCTAGGCCGGGATGAAAGCTGAGAAATCCATTGCAGTTCCAGAGATAGTTGAGAGCCACGCTTGAAAGTCCACGCCAAGCAGGAAACTCAAACGATCAACTGGGTTGCTTTCCTTTCTTCCTGCTGCTGCTGCTGCTGCTGCTGTCAGCAGAGTTGAAGATAGACATACCGGAGCTTGCTTGCTTGCTGACTTGCATTGTTGGATGGAAAAGGAAAACACTGTTACATAAAAACCATTCAAAGAGGCAGCCATGGGCTCGCCTGTCTGAAGACGATCCATGTCTTTGTTATTGTTGTCCTAATCTGATGCCATGATTCTACACCACTAAAACCCCCTTTTGCATTTTTGAAACGTTGGTGCCAGTGTCATCTTGTCAAATACCTTTATTGGCGTTTTGGCTAGCAAGACGAGTCCAATTCTCTGAATACAGATTGTCTGACAATTGCATTTCAATTTCTTCTTTCCCCATTTCCCTTTCAGGTTTTTACCATTTTTGCCTTTGCCACAACGGGAGGTTACTCTGGGACGTCTCACTTCACAGTCAAATGTGCTGAATCCGGGGAACCCGTCAATGTCAAACCTGTTTTTGGATACCCCTTCAGGTAGCGTCAAGCAATCTACGCCCATTTCAGGCCTTCATACATAAAGCGTTTGTATCGTTTGGGTGGATTTGGAACGGGTCAAGTCGAGGCCCGGGGGCCAGAGCCGGTTCACGGCATCGGGCAGGCCGGCGGTGAAAGCGAATGTTGTCGCCAAAATTGCAAATGGTCTTTCTTCACTTTGAAAAATCATTTTGCATGGGTCTGCAACTTCTCCAATCTATTTGAACGTTATGTTTCTATACCTTGTTCTTGCTCTCCTGGATCAACAAGTGAGCCAGGTGAGGATTTGCTATTTGACCAGTACAGACGGCATTGTGATGAACTGAGAGTCGAGTGTTGTTTTGTCTCTGTAGGTTGTCAGCATACCCCTACGAGATGCCTTCGTGCGATGGCTCTCCTGCAAATCGCACCTTCCTCCAGGGAGACTTTTCCTCCTCTGCCGAGTTCTTTGTGTGCGTGGGCGTGTTTGGTTTCCTCTACTGCACCGCTACGTTGGTTCTCTACTTGGGTTACCAGCACGTCTATCGTCAGACCACCCGCGCTCCCTTCATCGTGAGTGCATTCATTTCCGTATTCAGAAGGGCGGTTGAAAAAAAAATCATTCCCGGACCTTCATTTCAAAACATTTGACCCGTCATTTCAAACGGCGACATCTCTTAAAAGAATCGTCGTCGAGCGAGTGAGTGAGTGAGAGAGAGAGAGAGAGAGAGAAGGAAGCCTCCAACGCTGCTTGTGTTTGCTCTCTCCAAGGATCTGGTGGTGACCGCTGCCTTCGCCTTTCTGTGGCTCGTGTCCTCTTCGGCCTGGGGCAAAGGTCTGACTGATGTGAAATGGGCCACAAACCCAGAGCACTTGGTGGAGAATTGTACACACTGCCATCCGGGAGATTTTCCCTCCATGGGACGCCTTAATGCCTCAGTGGTAAGTTGGTTAGTTGGCCTTTAACAAAAAAGAATCATTGTCTCAAAGACGCAGATCATGTCAATGAACTGCTAACGCAAACTTGTAGAGTTGCCTTAAGCCACACTTCTAGCCAGAAGTGTCAAAGTGTGGGGTTTCTTTGTTTTGTTTTGTTTTGCTTTGTTTTTGGGAACATGAATCATGTTTTGTATTGTATGGAGTGCTATCTAGTGGTCGAACTCTTGCACCAAACTACCTGTTTGTTTCTCCATTCAGAGATGCATTATTTGATCATTTCTACTGGCTGTTCATTTTCTCATCTATTCTCTTGTCTTTTTTTGCCAGATTTTTGGCTTTTTGAATCTGATCCTTTGGGCAGGAAACTGTTGGTTCATTTACAAGGAGACTTCATTTCACAAGGATCCCAGCCCACCGAGCAACATGGAAGAAGGAGGGGCCCCTGGGCCTTAAGTCACATGTTTGATCTACTAAAACAAGGCAATGCCCCTCAGTTTCATTTAGGCATTTTTATCCCAAGAATGTTTTTTGTTTGGTTTTTTTTTTTTAAAGAGACCTTTTCTCTTTCCTCACACTGCAGATATATTCTAAACAGTTTGCGCTTTCTACCTGGTGTTTCTGAAACAGCAGGGCCTATTGGCTTCAAGATGACCTTCCTTGATGTTTTGCCTTCATGACAAAATGATCAAGCGGAAATGTTAAGGGTGTTTAATTCTCTTCATTTGTGCGATGATATCAATGAAAAAATGTTTTGATGCATTCAAATCCAAAAAGTGCCAAATAACCAAACCAGGATTCAAGCACTCCCATTTTTGGAAAAAATGATGATTGTATTCATCATATTATGAAACATGGATGCATGTAGAAACGCAACTATATTTCATGTTTTCTTGTCCAAAACATCTTAGCAAAAGCCATGACAACAAATAATGTCATGTAGTATCATTTCAAGTTACTGTGCAGATTCCAAAGCCAAAACGGGAATAATGCTTTGTCCTAAAGAGTGACATTTCTTTTTCACCAGAAAACAGTTACCACACTGGCTGTGTATTAAAACTACTGACAGAATACATCTTGAATTTCTGAAATGCTTTGGGAGCTGCTCATCGTTACTTCTGCCCGCCCGCCTGCCCGCCCGCCGCCGCTCCCATGTTTACACCCAAAGCTGCAGTGGAATATTTGAGTGCGACACGCTGCCAATCGCTCATTGCAATGTTTGGAACCGCTTTTCTGTTTGCATTTTCCCATTGGAAAAGGTGGTTTGTGTACTGCGCTTTGCCACTACCGACGATCTGTTTGCTTGCGGGTGAAATGCGGCCGGCCTACTATGTTTAGCGCGTGCCATCCTGCTGATTCCCGCATTGACTTCAAGCAATCGTCTAATATGTGAACCCTGTCCACTTGAGTGCCTTATTACAAGGGTCTATCAAATAAATTCAGATATTGGGTAACTGCCTTTGTGTTTTACACACAAATGATTGTGTAACAGCTTTAATTGTCTTGATTCGAAATGAAATGATGACGATGATAACATTTTTAAGGGTATTGATGTGCTTGCTTTTGTTTTGACTGTGCTTGGTAATGTAGTATTCAAGATGCTCATTTAATTAATACTTTTACCCACCGTCACCTTTCGTGGAGTAAGATGTACCAATGACTAATTGAGAGGAGTCTGATGGATGGGTCATTGAAGTTTGAGTTCCATTAGTGTTTGATTGACGCTTATGTTAAAGCACGGTCCAGACAAGACAACGTCTTAACCACCAGGTCACTTTGAATAATTCTCCTTACAAGGTGGATGGATCCAGCGCTCCTCGTGTTCGCGCTTGAAAGCTTCACAACTTGATTCATTCGCATATTTGTCTCGTTTCGTTGTTGCAGCCCCGCGATGAATGTTGCTGCTGTTGTTTTTCTTCTCTCTCTTTCTCCATTTCCCCATGCGTTCAAATGAAGCCATTTGAAACTAACACGAAGCCTCCAGTGTGCTGAGCGAGCGAGCGAGCGAGCCAGCCAGCCAGCGAGCAAGCAGCTTGGGGAAAACAAATCGAAGTGAACACGTTAAGACGAAGCAAGGTCACCGAGTAACAAAGAAATGTGATGAGCATAAAAACGACGTCAAAACAACTGGACGTCAATTGGTCCGGGGGCAGCTCTTTCAAGTCAGCCAATCGGTGACGTCACCTGTTTGTGACGTTGTCGCCTTTACAGTCTGACAGCCAGCAGGGAGAAAGAAACACTTGCTGTCTCTCCAGGCGCGCAAGGAGGGGGGCTTTTGATTTGTTTCTTTATTTGGATGCTCAACACCGACAGACTGAGAGCTGACAGTCATGGGAGCCTCTCTTAGCTTGGTAAGTAATACGTACTGGATTGATTCCCGTGACAAATCGGAGTCATTCGAAATACTTTGCAACAGTGCGTCTTTGACAGCAACAGGTAGCCAGCCAGCCAGCCAGCCGGCCAGCGGGCCAGCCGGCCAGCCGGCCAAATGCTGCCGCGCATTTCCCTCCCAACACATCCACCAAAGAAGATGCGTAATATGCGCAAAGAACAAAACGTGAATGCGTTTGAAATGGCAGCGGCCGGCCGCTTCAGCCTTGAGCGAGCTCCGAAAAGGTGCCATTCATCTACTTACGCGTGATTAAATGGCTTAAGTGTGCTTTGTTGTCTTTGCATAAGCAGGCTACGCCAAGCTTAGCTGGAACAAAATGAATGGAGGAGTCCCCAAATAGCCAGCTATGAAGACTGTTCGTGTCCTGCTCAGCAATCTATGTCATGCGTAAAGAGGGCAAATTGGGTTTCATCTCCCTCCCTCCCTCCCTCCCTTCTGCGTCGTAACGGTATGCGACAATTAAGGCAGCAATCGCTCGCTCGGTCGCCTTGCCTTTCTGGATGTTTCTTTTTAATGACTGTTGGACTGGAACAACACAAGCAAGTATCAACCTGACTGATGTATGCTGATGAACTCAGCGAGTGATTTTCTGGCTTCTTGGTAGCTAAATGGAACACAGTGACAATGGCGTAACCTCTTGACAGCTAATCTGACCCTGGCTGGCTGGCTGGCTGATGGCTATTTCGGAACTTCTGGAGCGTCTCACTTGCTGTTTAGGATTTCACCCTGCTAAATGAATCAATTGTCCCGTTTCACTGTACACTGACTGACAGAATGCTTGCTGCTCGTGTGTGGTCCAAGTCCCGAGTGCCTTCTTGGAATGTGTATTTTTACAATGATTTCTCGGAAACCTTTGCTCTGCTTATTTACTAACGCTCCACCACCGTCCGTCTCCTCTAGACACAATGCTTGTGTAGGAATTCCATAGTGACCAGGATTATTTACGCTTGGATCCTGTTGCTGGGGACCGTCGTGTCCTGCATCATGCTGTCACCAGGGGCCGAGAAGCTTCTTAGACGAGTAAGCGTTAGCCCACAAAAGCCAGCCAGACATGACCATCCTTGGTACCCGCAGTGTTGTGTTTTGTTTGTTTTGTTTTGTTTTGTTTTGTTTTTTCAAGGCAGCACACCTACCTAAACGTGGATGGAGCGCTTCAGATGCTTTCCGTTTTGTACTTTGATTTGTTTAGATCCCAGGCTTCTGTGCAGATGGGGCGGGCTCTCCTCTGCCTGGCATCCAAGCTGATTTCAACTGTGACAATTTTTTGGGGTACAAGGCAGTCTACCGTGTCTGCTTTGGAATGAGTATGTGGTTCATTTGGTTTTCCATTCTTTTCGTTAACGTCAAGAACACCAGAGACCCGCGTGCTGCCGTCCACAATGGGTGAGTCAAATCGTGCTCCAAGAAGCTACTACTACTACTACTACTACTCCTGTTATGCCATGAACTTTTCTTTTTTTTTGGTCTTCCTCTTGGCAGATTTTGGTTCTTTAAGATTCTTGGCCTGATCCTAGTTATGGCCGGTTCCCTTTACATTCCAGATGGTAAATTTACGTACGGTAAGCTCCGAATCCGTCAATGATAACAATCGATGTCTTTTTGGGTATGTATTTTTAAAAGGCTTGCCTTTGCTGTTTTAGCTTGGTTTATTGTGGGCTCTGGTGGTGGATTCTTCTTCATTGTGATCCAGGTGGTGCTGCTGGTTGACTTTGCCCACTCCTGGAATGAGTCCTGGATGGACAAAATGGAGAAAAGCAACTCCAAAGTTTGGTATGCAGGTGAGTGACTTGTCTCACCATCAATAACCCCACCCCAATAAGGAAGGAGTCCTTGCCTCTTTTCCAGCGTTGGTGTTGGTCACCATCCTAAACTACCTTCTGTCATTCATTGGCGTTGTCCTCTTCTACATCTTCTACACTAAACCCGATGGCTGCGCCATCAACAAGTTCTTCATTACCTTCAACATGTTGCTCTGCTTTGGGGCCTCTGTGATCTCTGTGCTGCGGAAAGTACAGGTACAACGAGGACATTTGCATGGCTTTTTTTCTCCCCGTTAGAAAAGAAGAAGACGGACGACATTTTCATTTCTTGAGCCAAATTTAGTGTCGTGTGCGTATATATACTCATTTAGACTCCACATGAATGCGTTCCAATCTGATCTTGCATCTTGCCGCTGCGCTTACTGATTTTTCGATTGCTAAATTGCTTGCCATTTGAGTCTTAATGTCCTAAATTGGTCGTTTTAGTCTCTGGCAAATATGTTTTGCTTTGCTAGGAGTATCAGCCTCACTCTGGTCTTCTCCAGTCCTCCATCATCACCATGTACACCGTCTTTCTAACCTGGTCTGCCATGAGCAACGAACCAGGTAAGCAAGTTTAAGTAAGCAATGTGCTGTTTGTTCTACTGATGATGTTCCCAACCTAAAGAAAGACTTTTGCTTGC
Organism: Syngnathus floridae; assembly: GCF_059516105.1. NCBI lineage: Eukaryota > Metazoa > Chordata > Actinopteri > Syngnathiformes > Syngnathidae > Syngnathus > Syngnathus floridae. Next base: position 15,704,368 of record NC_142423.1, on the reverse strand, counting down.
TTGTTTGTTCCCCCCAGACCAGTCATGTAACCCGAGCCTGATCAGTATCGTTCAACAGATCACAGCGCCCACAATGGCTTCTCTGCAGATTGAAAACACCACTGCCGTGGTGGTGATTGATGGCACGGAGGAACCCGTCCCCTCAACGCCTTACCTCCAGTGGTGGGATGCGCAGAGCATTGTGGGCCTGGCTTTATTTGTCTTATGCATCATCTACTCCAGGTACACTGCCAAAATGAGCCTCATTTGATCTTTGTACATCCAAACAATTCACTTCTTTTAGCTCGTCAGATGAACGCAAAGACGTTCAAGAACGGACGAGAAATCAAGTAGCGTGATTTTGTGTTTTGTGTTCTCGCCGCAGCCTTCGCTCATCCAGCGCCAGCCAGATGAGCAAACTGACCATGGCCTCCAAAGACTCGGACATCCTGGCCGAGCGTGGCAGTCAGGAATCGTTGGAGAAGGAGAGACAGACGGAGGACAGCGAACAAGACCTGGTCCAGTACAGCTATTCCTTTTTTCATTTCATGCTCTTCCTTGCGTCGCTTTACATCATGATGACCCTCACAAACTGGTACAGGTGAGTCCCAACTGCGGCATGACAAAATCATGTCTCGGACTCTCACCCTTTTTCCCTCCAACCTAGTCCAAACGCAGACTACACAGTCACCAGAAAGTGGCCAACAGTGTGGGTGAAGATCATCTCCAGCTGGTTGTGTTTGGCCCTATACGCCTGGACCTTGGTGGCTCCCATAATCCTCAGCAACAGAGACTTTGAGTGATTTCCAGAGTGGACCTTTCTTCACGGGAGGGAGGGAGGGAGGGAGGGGGGGAGGGAGGGAGGGAGTGAAGGAAGGGACCGCTGCGCTGCGCTGCTTTGTTGTGAATTTTCCTTGAAACGGATACTCATTTACATGTGAATCCAATGGAAGTTGGAGATGAGCTCATTTGCTCTCCACTTTTTCCAAGGCACAATTTATGAATGTTGTCACCTTTATGTCACATTCCCCTTTGATTAGTCTCTCTCTCTCGCTCTCTAATGCCTTAAGACTTATTTGTATATAATAAAATCCTTTGTACATATTAAAGACAATTGTGGTTCATGACATCAGATGTTGCCAAATATTTGATCAAACTTTGAATGGATTTTAAAATGTGTTTTGAGGTAAAAATGTATAAGGGTCAAGGACAAAGGTGTGATTAGGAAGTCTTGCACGTATGCATGCATAGTTTGAAGTCCAGAATAAGAACTCATGTTTGTTGTTAGTTGCAACTAATGTTGTTTTTAGCGGCCTGTCTACACGTAGCTGGGGCTTCTGCAAACGGGCCGTATTTTTCAGAAGTTTGCCCAGTCATCCATACGTCCCGGGAGGGAGACTTTTTACATTCAAAACGAAGGTTTCTGAAAAGTGGTGCCGCAGTGGAGATTGGCCAGAATTGCCGTTTGGCTGGTAACAGGAGATTGCGGTCATGGCTCTGCAACATGCGCGCCTCACATTGCGCAGCGGTCACATCCAATAAAGGGATGAGCAATAAAATGTATGGACTTTTTTTATTCAAATATCCGTCTTAAGCCTTTCATCCCACCATAGACCTCTTTCTCCCCCTCAAGCGAACTTCATCAAGCTTTTTAATGACCGCTTGTGATTTTTTGGATGAGGCTGCGTAGCTCTGGAGTAGCGTCTCAAACAAGGCCTCTGTGTTGGGATGAGTACTGAGGAAAGCTTTCTCCAACACATACAAATCGACCCCCTTATCCTCCGGCAGCGCGGAGATGTAACTCAAGCCAAAGTCGACGAGGACCAGATGGGACTGGCCGTTCTCCGGTGGACAGCTCAGCAGCACGTTGGAGGTGGTGAGGTCACCGTGGATGACGTCTTGGTCGTGCATTTTGGCCAAGATGTGACCCATCCTCTTAGCCAGATGCTCCAGTTCAGAACAGGAGGAAGCGGACAGCTGAGCGGAAACAATGTGGTCACGCACTGTCGTCGAAGCCACAATTTCCTCCATGAAAATGCAGTGGGAGGTGTAGTCCACAAAGTACACGACGGGAGCTGATATGCCTACAAGCAGAGCATTTCAAGGAGAATTAATGGTCGAGAAGTTGGCAGGAAAGATGAAACATGCATGCTTTTTATTGTTGTGTTGAAAACCAAAGGGTGTACTTCAGTTAAACTGGAGGCTTCCCTCAATCGATGGGAGCAGGTTGCCACAAATTCTTCAGTGACTTTGCTCATTGAGGCGGCGGCGGCGGCGGGGGCAGCGGGGGCGGCGGCGCCCTGTGCCCTGTGCCTGTACTTGCCTGCTCTCCGGCAGCGAAGAATCGAACGAACCTCTTGCACCGTTCGACGGTGTGTCAGTTTTTCGTCCAACACCGCGTGCCTGTAACGTTTCGGGAAGCGTTCTTTCACGATAGTCGGCTTCCCGAGAAACACAGCCCGGTATACTCGCGCTTCAGCGCCTTGCTTTAATAGCTCTGCAGTCGTGAGAAAGTCGGGCAGCAGCATGCCGCTTTGACTTGACATCTCTTTTCCGGTTTTGCTTCTTCGGGGGGTTTAAATTGCCTTTCCGGTCTATTACCGCCACCTACAGGATGATTAAGTCCACTACGAGTTCATCAGTCTCTTAGACGGACGGACGGACGGACGGATGGATGTTTATTCTTTTTTATTTTACAATGAGTGACACATTCTTACGTTTTATAGTATGCTGGTCATTCCAGTTTTTCCACATCTAAATCTTAATAGTTTTATAGGATATCCTATCATAGTCTATAGCGCATGCAAAAGCTGCAAAGGCAAAGAGCGAACAGGTGACACGAACGAGAGTCTAAAAACGAGTTCATCACCTCCGTCACATTACTTTCCAGCTCATAGTTGTCATACCGGACGGGGCACTTTTTCTAATCAAAAGCCAAGGGAATACATCAAGAGGTAGGGAAAGGTCAAATGTTGATTATTGTTATCATTATTATTATTAATATTAATATTATTATTGTTATTTCTGTCTACAATGCCCTTCACGAGTTGCTACTTGGCGGTGGTATTTAAAAACAAAGTTGGTTTCTTCTGGGTTAGGGTAAAGGCAAAGGTAGCATTGGTGGGGATAGTTTAGGCTCTCCACAAACCAAATGAAATGGAGCTCGTTGATCAGAGCCTGGCTTGAAGAGGGCGGGATAGCGAGTAAACTTAGCACAACCCACTGCGAGGACAAATAAGTTCATCTTCAACGCTTCGTGAAGGGAAACCAGACAGCTTTCCAAACACATTTGGGATCGACATACGCTGCGCTGCGCGTGACAGTAGCAGGAGTAACGTCACTCACTTTTCCTGACTTGTCTCTCTCTCTCTCTCTCTCTCTCTCTCTCTCTCTCTCTCTCTCTCTCTCTCTCTCTCTCTCTCTCTCTCTCTCTCTCTCTCGCTCTCTCTCGCTCTCTCTCTCTCTCTCGCTCTCTCTCTCGCTCGTTCTCTCGCTCGCTCTCTCGATCTCCAACTTCACGTATGTGCAGGCGTCTGCCACGTAGCGTCAACTTTTCTGGAGCAGCAGCAGCAAACTCTTGTAAGTTGTTCTGCGTCTGCCACGTCGCGTCAACTTTTCTGGAACAGCAGCAGCAGCAACAGCAGCAGCAGCAGCAGCGGCAGCGGCAAACTCCTGTGAGTTGTTCTGCTCCCACCACGATCTATGTGAGGACTCCAGTGTCCATTAGCGTCCATGAGTTCGTTTCACTTCACTTATGGCTGCAGTGCATGGCATGCGCGCTCGTGTGTTTGGTGTCTTTTTGTGTGTGTGTCTGTTTTCGACGAGGATGTTTGACAAGGACTTGTTTGATTTGAGTCTGCGGATTGATTGAAAAGCAAGCAAGCAAGCAAGCAAGCAAGCAAGCAAGCAAGCAAGCAAGCAAGCAAGCAAGCAAGCAAGCAAGCAAGCTGAGTGTCCCTGGATCTGCCTTGCATTTTGTTGTGCATATCTCTAAAGGACCCAGTAATTAAATCACGGCAATCAACAAGGGGGTTGTCATGGTGACGCTTGAGCGCCACACTCACACACTCACTCACTGACTCACTGACTGACTCACTCACTCACTCGCTCGCTCGCTCACTCACTCACTCACTCACTCACTCACTCACTCACTGACTCACTCACTCACTCACTCACTCACTCACTCACTCACTCACTCACTCACTCACTCACTCACTCACTCACTCACTCACTCACTCACTCACTCACTCACTCACTCACTCACTCTTGTGCAGGATTCCGGGCCAGCCAGCAGCGGCGATAATTTCCGAAGGCGGAACTTCATTTGTTTGAGCGAAATGTTGCTTTGGACCTAAGAAGCGACATGGCTGAAGAGCACTTCTAACGGGACAACCATGGGTAAGCAATGTCTCTTTCCGTTTGAAAGCACTAGCTGGACATTGATGTGAACAGATTGCTGCAAACAGACGCTTGAATGATTACGAGTCACCTGATCATCGCTTGCTAACAGCAATCTCCTTTCTAATATTGTTCTCGTAGTGACGTGTCTGGTTTGTGCGTCGTCGTCATCCTAGGTGGCTCGGCCCTCCTGTTTGCCAGCGCCTCGTCCGCGCTGGGAGGCCTGGTTTTCGGTTACCAATTGGCCGTCATCTCCGGCGCTCTGCTCCAACTCAAGAGCCAGTTTGGACTCAGCTGCATTCAGCAAGAGCTGCTGGTCAGCTCCTTGTTGGCCGGAGCGCTGCTGGCCTCCCTGCTGGGAGGAAGCTTGATCGACCGTTACGGCTGCAGGAACTCCATCCTGCTCAGCATCGTCCTCATGCTGACGGGTACTTCGCTCCTCCTGGTCAGCTCCTACCAAAGCCTTTTGTTGGGTCGCTTGACGGTGGGCTTTGCCATGTGCCAGTCCTCCATGTCCTGCTGCATCTTTGTGTCGGAGATGGTGAGCCCCGAGCGTAGGGGCCTTTTGGTGACGCTGTACGAAGCCGGCATTACCGCGGGCGTCCTCTTGGCCTACACCGTCAACTACCTTTTGGTTCATTCCCAAAGCGGCTGGAAGTGGATGTTTGCCTTAGCCGCGGTGCCCACCTTGATTCAACTCGTCTCCGTATGCGCCCTTCCGTCCCAAACCACTCTTAGGGCTGGAGATGAAGCGTGCTCAGATGGCAAGAAGGCGCAGCAGTGCGACATCTCGTACCTTTTCCGGCGCCGAGACAACATGCGGACCCGCACGGCGCTGGGGCTGGGACTTGTGCTTTTTCAGCAGTTGACAGGCCAGCCAAACGTCCTCTTTTACGCCTCGACCATTTTTCACTCTGCAGGATTTCGCAGCGACAATTCTGCCGTGCTGGCGACGGTCGGTATCGGAATAGTCAAAGTGGCGGCCACGCTGGTCTCCGTGGCGTATTCCGACAAATGGGGCAGGAGGCCTTTGCTCATCGGCGGATGCTGCGTCATGGCCTTTTGCCTGATCTGCGTCGGACTGCTCGGCGGACATTCGCTAAAGCCGGCGGCGGCGGCGGCGGCGAGGCCTTGCGGTTGGGGGCATTCCGTCGGCAACCGCACCAGTCCCCTTCTTCATCCGCCGGCTGGAAATGACACAGCGCTTGTCGGTGCTGGGCTTCCAGAAAACCAAACGGAAAGAGCCGCTACGGAATCCTCTCCCAGCATCGGGGATGACGTTTTCAACTGGATCATTGTGGTGTGCATGATGGCGGCAGTCAGCGCATACTCCATTGGATTTGGACCCAGTTTGTATCTGGTCGCAGCGATATATATATATATATGTATCTCAAGCGTAGTTTTGTGATCCAAATGCTAAATCCTCTTCCTGGTACTATGTTTGCTCCAGTGACCTGGCTCCTCCTCAGCGAGATATTTCCCGCGGCCGTGAGAGGACGAGCCTTCGCGTTCACCAGCTGCTTCAACTGGAGCGCCCACCTTTTGGTGGCTTTCACCTTCCTGGACCTTTTCAGTAAGCTCCCATGATCCCTGTATTGGTCCAATCCATCTGCAATGTGCCTTGTTGCCTTTTGTGGATACGGTCAGATGCGTTGGGTCTGTCTGGAACCTTTCTTTTGTACGGGATGGTGTCAGCGGTGGCCGCGCTTTTCTTCTACTTCATGCTACCGGAGACCAAAGGCAAGACGCTGGAGGAGATTGACAGGGAGCTGCGCTTAAACAGGTGCTTTGCTCAATCGCCATCTATCGGTGTGCCAGCCAGGCAGGCAGGCAGGCGCAATATTGAGCTCGCTGGGCTTGTGTTTTGGCCTAGATTTCACCACCACCACCGCAGTGTGGACTGCTGTGACCTCATCAGACAAAGAAGTTCCCTGCCAGACTACCAAAGAGTTGTCTGTCAATGAAGCGGTTGAACCAGCAGCTTTTCACAATATTGTCGTGGCATTCTTTCTCGTGTCACACTGGAAATGTGTCTCGTACTACTTCCAATCTGCTCTGCCACTACTCTGTAGCGCAAGAAGCTTTTCTTTGACTAGAGAGGGATGATTTGAAATGAGGGCGCGTGCTAATGGCATGGTGATTGCTTCTTCTATCTACTGTATGTCATTTCAGGAAACACACCATTTACGTATATTGAAATGAATTTGTGTCAAGGTTATTGGTAATGGGTTAGAGAAAAACATTGCGTATATGACTTTATTTTCACTACATTTTTAGGATGTCAAATTGGATGACTGTATGCATGATTGCCCTTTATTGTACTTATTTCCTATTTTTCGGAAAACAGCTTTCAAATAAAGTTGCTACCTACCTACGCATTAACAATTTGGCGTGCATAATCTCCAATGTGAAAAAAGCACAGGGTACTTGATAAATAACTGTTTATTTACACAAATATTTGCAAATACTAGTCTTCTACATAAGAACATAAAAATATATACAGTGGTGTAGTGACTCAATGTACACACTTTGATTTATTTGCATTTCCATGTTTACAAAAAATGTACAGCAGGGTCAAAAAGTTACACCATCAAACTGTGGCACAAGAACACAGGAGACCGAGATCCTTCAAGTGCTATGGTTCGGCACGGCAGAGTCACACCAGACGACGCGACACACGCTCAACTGCTGATTCCAAATGAACTCACCTGTCGACAATCGTTCCCATACTCACTCGCATTGTCAACCGTTGGCCTGGCCTGGCCTGGCCTGGCTTGACATGGCAGAGCCACAAAACACTAAATGCAAACTACTCACCTGCCATGCATAAAACTCTTTGTTTTGTCCACTATACATTTGCACCATGATAATAATCCATTTCCCAGTGTATTAAATTACTTTGAATCGTCTGTGCAGTGCCCAGGGCTTGAGAGCGTGCCGTTTTTGTCTCAACTGGCAACTCTGCATCATCCATCCATCCATCCATCCATCCATCCATCCATCCATCCATCCATCCATCCATCCATCCATCCATCCATCCATCCATCCATCCATCCATCCGTCCAACCATCCGTCTATCTGTCCATCCATCCCTCCATCCATCCATCAGTATACGGGACACAAATCTTTCTGGCCATCTGGGTTTTTTTTTCTTTTTAACACTGTTCCTCCGCAGGGAATGCGCAACTGATTTGCATGAGTGTTTAAAGACCTTTGTCTATTGGGATCAAACCCGGTTTGTTCTTTCAAATAAACGGGGAAAAACTTTGGTCAAGGAGCTACAAAGCAGCATTTCTCAAGACATCCATGACTACTCGTATTTAGCGGGCCGCCTCCAGCGTCACCCATGAGGACGCTTGGGTCGCTACGGCTCCACGTTTTTGCCATCGAGCGCGACTGTCGCTGCATCTGGAGCGCAAAACGGCACCAGACGCAATTTGTTCAAAGTTATCGGAAGCCAAACAAAGTTAATTGGAGGTTTGCTTCTTTTGGTCCTGACGGCAATCACCTTCTGTCAAAGTACTTGTTCAAGTACGACATGAACAAAACAACCACGGATGACACGGTTTCCCTTTTGAATGCATGGCTGCATTTGAAGAAATGAGTGCATTTTGTCCACACAGGACTTTCATTTTGGATGTCATGTGAGCATGTTCGGCTGAGATGAGGAAGAAGAATCACATCCCCCCCACAAAAAAAAAGGTTTGGATGAGGCTCGGCCACGCAGAGTTTGGATGTCGATGTGTTGCACCTGTCTGTCTGTCTGTCTGTCTGTCTGTCTCCATTGGAACGGTCACTGGGGGGCTCCGGCGGGCACCGGGGAGCTCAGAGCGTTGCTGGCAGAGAGGACGGGCGAGCCAGTGAGTGGGCCCAGGGCAGTAGAGGCTGGCAAGGCAGAAATACCTGCAATGGCCACAGCAGCAGTTACTCCACCTGCACTTTGCACAATGGCATGTATGCCCAAGACAGGGGCATCATCCAGTGTAGGAAACAAGACTGAAGTTGAAGACAGGAAAAGAGCATTTCATTTTTCGAAATGGACCGTTGCTGAGATTTTTCTCACCCAGCCAGCCACCCACCGGTGATAATGCTGGCTGTGCTAACAGCAGCCGGGTTCCCACCGGGTAGGTTGGCGGCGACTCCACCGCGAGACTGCTCCTTCACAATGGGGACTAAGGGAAGAACAAAAACAACAATGCCGTGTCATCTAGCTCATTCCAAAAGGCATCTTTCACCTGACTGGTGCAGTGTTTTACATTGCAGTGTGTAAAACCAAAACAAGCAATTCCCCTCCTTAACGGAAGCGCTTACAGAAGTAGGGGTGATCCATGGCCTCGCGAGCGGTCAGCCGGGCTTGATGATCGTAGCGCAGCAGCTTATCCAGGAAATCCAGAGCTTCGGAGCTGACCAGATGCTGGTTTTCGCTGTGGACGAAGCGTTCCCATCGCTTACGGGAATGTCTGGAGAGAGCACGAGAGAGAGAAAGAGAGGGCGTCAAAAGAGACGCTGCGTGACGCCAGATATGAACTTTGCAGGGAACTGGCACCTTTACCTTCCGAGTATATCGTTGAAGCGAGGCTCCAGCTCAATGTTGTATTTGTCCACATAGTCGTATAGATCTTCTGTTCCCAAAACCTTGGCTATTCTCACCAGCTAGAAGAACACAAAGACAATACAGCTGCTTCAAATGATTGCGGTCCAGCTTCTGCAGACCATCGCGCGCTTGATTTCACGCCTCCATTACCTGGTCATAGTTGTCGTAGCCGTGGAAGAAAGGCTCTTTCCTGAAGATCATGCTGGCCAACATACAGCCCAAGCTCCACATATCCAGACTGTAGTCATACATCTAAAACACACAGATGGCAATCCCGATTGAGGGCGGAAGGAAGGGCCGTGGGCGCAGCGCACACTGGTCGCCGCCGGCCAGCTGGCCGGCCGGGGTTTTGTTCTTTTGTGGGCAAAAACATTCAAAGCTAACTTTGTCAAATTGTCAAAACAAGGAAAGTATGTTTTCCTTAGCAATCTCAGCTATACCTGATAGTCCACCAAGAGCTCCGGTCCTTTAAAATAGCGTGAAGCCACTCTGACGTTGTACTCCTGTCCCGGGTGGTAAAATTCTGCCAGGCCCCAATCAATAAGACGTAACTGCAGACGCATACAATCAACAGTTGTCACACAAATATGACCAAAGATACGACTGAAGAAGAACGTGTTTTGGCATCTTGACTTTTATTCCCCCGAATAAAATGAGTTCCGGTTTGGGTGGGAGTTTTTTGGAAACGCTGATCACCAACAAATACGTCAGGCGGCAGCTGTCGAAGGACTTACCTTGCGGTGCTCGTGATCAATCATCACATTATGTGGCTTGACATCTCGATGCATGATTCCCATACTGTGGCAATAATCCAGGGCCTGTTGAAAAAAGACACACATCAACTCCCACACGTCATGTGGAGAGAAAACATTGTACTCACCTTGAGGATCTCGTACATATAGAAGCGGATGTCGTAATCTGTCAACGTTTGGTACAATTGCTAGGGATCACAGCAAAGTCATTAGAAAGAGCATCACTCATTCAATCATTCCAAAATGATGGCGTAACTAACATTACCGTGGCTCGTGTAACCGATGATGTAGTATACAAGAGTAAAGGATTTGTTTTAATCAATCAGAGCCAAAAACATAAACACATCCATCCACCCATCCATCCACCCATCCATCCGTCTCTAATTAAAATGTCATTTGAAAAAGTTGAAAAACTTCTCACCTTGAAGTCGGTGTTGTTAACATGTTCAAAGACCAAGGCGGGTGTACGAGACTGAGAAAAAACAACGACGACGACGACGACGACGACAACAATGGTGCACGACAGGCCTCCAGGTTAGAAATAAAGACACAGGGCAATGTGTTCTTCGATGACCTCAAATTGCATACTTACCACAGGGTCTTTCACAATATCTATAAGGGAGACAATATTCGGGCCTCCTCGTAGATTCTCCAAAATCTTGATCTCACGCTTGATTTTCTTTTTCTTCACAGGCTAATGAGACACATACATCATTTTGTTGGTGGACGACAGTAATGGAGGCAACGAGGGCGTCTTATTTACCTTGAGGATTTTGACCACAATCTTTTCATTATTGGTGATGTTGATGGCCTCAAAGACTTCACTGTATTTGCCACGGCCGAGTTTTCGCACCAGTTGAAAGTCATCCTGGTTACTGTGAAGACATCAGTCAGATGGATTGCACATTTCCGGCGCCCACACGGTCGATCGACATCGAGCCAAAGGGGCGACGGGCACTTTTACCCCCATTCCACCACATGGGATTCGTAGTCCCAGTACTCTCTGGGCCGGTGAGTGTTGACCTCGTTGTACACCCTGGCCCGGCTCGGCACGGGTCCTGACATGTCCGACAGCTTGGCAGCTGGGCTCTTTCGGCAGCCGAAGAAGCAAAGGTGAGGGCTGTGGCTTTTGACTGAAAAGGGGAAGGGGGTACGGGGGGGTTATTTGAGGACAAGGGAGGGGGCACCAGGGGCATGTGGTCGTCGCTAGGAAAAAAAGACAACAGTCGTGAACTGCAGACAATGACATGGCTGTGATGTACAATCCAGATCATTCTTCACGGAACTTGCCATCACAATTGCGTTTCGCGTGCACGATATCGACTTGTTTCAATGACGGATTCCTTCGCTTTTGTGACTAAATTGATTGTCAAAAACTACTTCGAAATAAGGATACGACTAGCTTCTGCAGCTTCATATGGAGTGAAGCACATCACTCATGCTACATTGGATTGTGCTGTTTCAAAAGGGAATAGTCACTTATTTTGATTTCATCACAAGATCACCACCGTTATAATAACACGCACGCGCACACTACGGGAGTGACGTGCACATTCCCGCCGAACTACTCTGGAGATTAATAGATAGATTAAAAAAAAGGATACTCCAGACCTAGCAAATAGGTCAGTCAGTCAGTCAGTCAGTCAGTCAGTCAGTCAGTCAGTCAGTGAAACAATGCGAACATGTTAATCACACGACGAGAAAGTCGAGCGCGTCGCTTCCTCGGCTTGTGATTAGTTTTCAGTGGTTCGTTTCCTGCTGTTGAGTCCCACCATTAGATGCACTAGAACTCACAGCTGAAGAGAAGTTGCTCATGGAGCGATTCTAAACGTGCATAGTGAAACTTATGTGTTGAGCAATGCAGAACGATAAGATTTGAAAGAACGTGTTGGCCCGAAAGATGGTTGGCATAGTTTTGACTGCTAACAGAGGGTGTAGCTCACTCATCCGTGTTGGGCGGACCCTTGACGGTTAGCATCCGAGCCTTAGCAAATGGCAAAGCCGATGTTTTATCGTCCACTGTTGAATGGTTTATATCATCAGTATATATTTACCCCCGTGATTAATGCGGCGAACGATACGCTTCTCCAGAAAATCAGTAGTCAATCCCAATGGGCAAATGGCGAAGCCTCGCCGGTATGCCTGTTCTCAAGCGAGATTTCTGCTGTATCAGAGACAACATGGCGGACCGCGGCCCCTACGTCACCAAGTACAGCTACGGAAGCCGCAATAGGACAAGCATCTCGAGTCGAGTCGAATAGAGTCGGCAGCGATGCGATGGACTTGAAAGTATGCCTCATTACGTCAACAAGTGCTGTCAAAAACGTAGGACTCAAACTTCAGATTATGAAATAACAAGTTGAGACACGTTGCCTGGAGAACGGACAGATTTTTGTTTGTCTGCATCAGTCCGCCCCCCCCCCCCCCCCCCTTGCAGGGTCAGTCAGGGTCCAAAACAATCGGACAAAAATCACAATAGGAATGAGAATTGGATGAAGGTAAAACGTCACATGACCCCCCCCCCCCCACACACACACATGACGAGGAGGATGTTTGGGGGCAGTTGCTTTCAGCGAGGCTATTCAATAAAGTGTACTCTTGCTGATTGAGGATATCCTCTATACCGGGCGTGTCCAAGTCCAGTGTCCAAGTCCTCAAGGGCCGCCCGCCGTCCTGCCTCTTTTCCATGACTCCCTGGTGCAACCCAGCTGATTGAAATGATCGATGCTTTTTGTATCGCACGCCATCTTGCGTACTGTATCGCGAGCGTGACAAAGAGAAAAGCATTTTTGCAGCCGCTGCGAGTGATGTCAAAGCTGGCCCGGAGCCAGGATCCGAGGCCCCGCAGGGAGTTAGGAGTTCAACTGGGTCAAGCCTTTAGGATGTTTCCTTCCTGTTCTTCTCTGACATCTTCCTGCTTCAGGATACCTCTGGGACTCATGAAGCAACGGTCCACCTGGCTACAAGATGATGGTGAACAGCAGCTTCTAATTAGCTCGTAGCACAGACAGGTGAAAAGTTTGAAAGTGCATTTTGTTTTCTGCTCCAAAGGATTCAAACCTTAGA